>NC_037675.1:91747321-91933390 GCF_003255815.1 Theropithecus gelada
GAGTCTCGCTCTGTCGCCCAGGCTGGAGTGCAGTGGCCAGATCTCAGCTCACTGCAAGCTCCGCCTCCCGGGTTCACGCCATTCTCCTGCCTCAGCCTCCCGAGTAGCTGGGACTACAGGCGCCCGCCACCTCGCCCGGCTAGTTTTTTGTATTTTTTTAGTAGAGACGGGGTTTCACCGTGTTAGCCAGGATGGTCTCGATCTCCTGACCTCGTGATCCACCCGTCTCGGCCTCCCAAAGTGCTGGGATTACAGGCTTGAGCCACCGCGCCCGGCCAGGGGTCGATCTTTAACTACCAGGCCCAGGATGTGGTGCCAGGCTGTCTGTTTGTGGATTTCACTTCTGCCTTTTAGTTTTTACTTTTTCTTTCTTTGGAGGCAGAAATTGGGCATAAGACAATATGAGGGGTGGTCTCCTCCCTTACTAGTACTACTAAAAGCAGCTGGGCGCGGTGGCTCACACCTTTAATCCCAGCACTTTGGGAAGCTGAGGTGGGCGGATCACTTGAGATCAGGGGTTCGAGACCAGCCTGGTCAACATGGTGAAACCCCTTCTCTACTAAAAATACAAAAAAAGGCCGGACTCAGTGGCTCACACCTGTAATCCCAGCACTTTGGGAGGCCCAGGCAGGCAGATACGAGGTCAGGAGATCGAGACCATCCTGGCTAACATGATGAAACCCCCTTTCTACTAAAAATACAAAAAAAGTAGCTGAGCATGTAGTCCCAGCTACTCAGGAGGCTGAGGCAGGAGCATGGCGTGGACCCAGGAGGTGGAGCTTGCAGTGAGCCCAGATCGCACCACTGCACTCCAGCCTCAGCGACAGAGCGAGACTCTATCTCAGGAAAAAAAAAAAAAAAAAATTAGCTGGACATGGTGATGAGCGCCTGCAATCCCAACTACTCAGGAGGCTGAGGCAGGAGAATAGCTTGAACCCAGGAGGCGGAGGTTGCAGGGAGTCTAGATCGTGCCACTGCACTCCAGCCTGAGCAACGGAGCAAAACCCTGTCTCAAAAAACAAAACAAAACAAAACAAAAACCAGCATCCTGACTAGGTCCCTCCCATCTCCTCCTTCCAGCCCATTCGGGACAAGGACGCAACATCATTGCTTCAATCTATGGAAGACAGGGGCTAGCTGCTCTCACTCCTGTCTGTCTGAAAGATCTGCAGGAGTCTACAGCCATACCACCCTGAACACACCCAGTCTCGTCTCGTCTGAAAGGTTTGCAGGAGTCAGGCTAGTCTACTCACCTTGGCGCCACCACTTCACCTCTATTCCTAATTTGTTTGCTGCTTTCTTCCCAAGAACCCCTCCCATACCCACTTCCCCACACCTATCCACACTTCAAGACCCAGTAAAAGATGCTTCACACACCAAGACCGGCCCAGAGAGAGTTTGGTTTCAGACAAAGAATAACTGAGTGGGCATGTGGCTCCAGAGTATAAATATTTGGAAATGTTAATATGATATATATCGTAATACATAATAATATTATTATAATAAATGTTAATATATAATAAACATTCGAAAAAATATCTGCACAGAGCTTAAACCCTTGTAAATGGATGAACACTCCAAGGTAAATAAAAGCAGAAAGCAGTCAAGTGCTTATTCTCAATTTCTACTGCACTTAGGCGCCTAGCCCAGTACTTAGGCGAGACTAGCACTTGACACTTACAGAATAAATGTGGAATGTTATATTGAAAATAAAACATATGGAGGCCAGGCGCGATGGCTGATGCCTGTAATCCCAGCACTTTGGGAGTTGGAGGCAGGTGGATCACCTGAGGTCAGGAGTTCGAGACCAGCCTAGCCAATATGGTGAAACCCCGTCTCTACTAATAATACAAAAATTAGCCGGGTGTGGTGGCACATGCCTGTAATCCCAGCTACTCGGGAGGCTGAGGCAGGAGAATCACTTGAATCCGGGAGGCAGAGGTTGTGGTGAGCCGAGATCGTGCCACTGCACTCCAGCCTGGGCGAAACTCCATCTCAAAATAAATAAATAAATAAAAACATATGGAGCTGGGCACACCTGTAGTCTCAGCTACTCAGGAGGCCAAGGTGAGAGGATGGCTTGAGCCCAGGAGTTTAAGTCCAGATTGGGCAACATAGCAAGAACTTGAACCTAAAATAAAAGTTAAAAACTAAAAATAAATGCCTAATTAACTTTTGAGAGGTGCTCAACTTCACTAGCCATCCTGAAAATTCAAATTTAAATAATACAATACTATGACCTAACCACCAGAATAGCTAAAATGAAAAGAAAAGAAAATGCCAGGCTGGGCGAGGTGGCTCACACCTGTAATCCCAGCACTTTGGGAGGCCAAGATGAGCGGATCGCCTGAAGTCAGGAGTTCAAAACCTGCCTGACCAACATGGTCTCTGCCAAAAAATACAAAACTGGCTGGGTGAGGTGGTACATTCCTATAGTCCCAGCTACTGGGGAGGCTGAGGTTGGAGAATCACTTGAACCTGGGAGGCGAAGGTTGCAGTGAGCCAAGATCGCACGACTGCACTCCAGCCTGGGCAACAGAGCAAAACTCTGTCTCAGAAAAAAAGAAAAAGAAGAAAAAAAAAGAAAATGCCCAGATTGATAAGGATAGGGAGTAACCTACACTCATGCACTGCAGGTGGGGATGTAAATTGGTACAGCTACTATGGAAAACTGTATGGCAGCACCTACTAAAGCTGAACATATGTATATCTATCACCCAGCAATTCCACTCATAAGGATGTACAAACCCCCTTCAAAAAATAGCAAGATCTCATCTCTAAGAAATAAAATAAAACCCCTTCCTATCTAAAGGGGATTGGGAGTTTCACATGGTCAAAATTTGCCAGCAAAATATGCCAAAGTACTTTGTAAAAAGTAGATGAATTATTGCCCTAGTCCTTGCATTCAAAATGGTTATTTACAAAAGCATCGTAGTTGCTAAGCAACTTAAAGCAGTGCACTACATGTCAAATGACATCTTTAATAGGTGTATAGTAAATACACACGTTCATAGTCACATTTATCATAGATATGATTACAAAATCAATTTAAAGTGGAGAGAAAGAAAATACACTTTGAATTAATAATTAATAAATAGTCATCTCAGGCATTTGATTAATTATTATTAAAAATGTAACTAACTCCGGGCATAATTATTTAGGAGAGAATTCGGGTCTTCTTAGAACACATTCTAAACTGATATTGTTGGTCTCTAAGGAGTAAATGTGTTCACAGCTAAGTTAGGTGTTCAATATTATGAATCAATATTAATTTTAAACTTGGGCTGAAGAGAGAACAAAAAATGGGCTAGTGCACAGCTACATAACCATTCTCTCGCCTGTTATGCAGACAACTCCAAGTTACCTAATTTTTTTTTTCTTTCAGAGTCTCACTCTGTTGCCCAGACTGGCGTGCAGTGGCATGATCTTGGCTCACTGAAACCTCTGCCTCCTGGGTTCAAGAGATTCACCTGCCTCAGTCTCCTGAGTAGCTGGGATTACAGGTGTGCACCACCACGCCTGGCTAATTTTTGTATTTTTATTAGAGACGGGGTTTCACCATGTTGGCCAGGCTTGTCTTGAACTCCTAACTTAAAGTGATCCACCCGCCTTGACCTACCAAAGTGCCGGGATTACGGATGTGAGCCACTGTGCCCAGCCCCAAGTTGCCTAATTAGGTGTTACTGAAATGGAAGACCAAGCAGGAAGCTGGTGGCTCAAAAGATGGGGCTTGTTCTTCATGTCCATGGTGCTCACTAGTAGAAGGTTCGGGCAAGTGCTTATCTTTATTTGAAGAGGATAATGGCTAATATCAAGGCCAGGAAAGTACAGCCACTTGCATAGGTCCCAGCCTCCAGGCACATAGCAATGTTAGACCAGGCCTCACCTGACAATCTATGCCTTCCCCAATCTGCAGCAGTTCTGTGTCTCTAAGTTTCCTTCTGGACTTAAGCCGGCCCCTTTGGGTCTCCACACACAGAGGGCCTGCTAAAAACCTTTCCACTAAGCTTCTAAGAGCTCCAGAAAGAAATCACTGGAGGCCGGGCGCGGTGGCTCATGCCTGTAAGCCCAGCACTCTGGGAGACCAAGGTGGGCAGTCACCTAAGGTCAGGGGTTCGAGACCAGCCTGGCCAACATGGCAAAACCCTGCCTCTACTAAAAATACAAAAATTAGCTGTGCATGGTGACACATCCCTATAATCCCAGCTACTTGGGTGACTGAGGCAGGAGAATCGCTTGCACCCAGGAGGCGGAGGTTGCAGTGAGCCGAGGTTGTGTCACTGCACTCCAGCCTGGGCGATGAGTGAGACTCTTATCTTAAAAAAAAAAAAAATCACTGGAGCCCTCCACCAAACCCTCATCCCCAAAGCTGGCTGGCCACTGCATTCCACCAGTGCTCAGACGACACAGCGCAGCTGCGCCCTAAGCCCAGAGGAGAATTTCAAAATAGGAGAGCTCACAACAGCCACTGCTCCTGTGTAAAATGTTACAGGAGATGACAAGGAGGTCTGGAAAATCTGAGATCTGAGCCACAGACCAGGCAGCTGGCTCTTAGCCTGGCTCCTCCCAGTCCGGGGTAGGCTTCGCGGGATCCCAGCCCTTCCAGCTATTGGTGACGGTGGAAACACCAAACAAAAGAGAGCTGGCTTTTCAGGAGGTGCAAGTAGGATCCTTTAGGATAGCGGTCCCTAATGGTCCCCAACCTTTTGGCACCAGAGACTGGTTTTGTGGAAGACAGTTTGTCCACGGATGGGGCGGGGAAGGGGAAGGGGAGATTGAAGGGAAGGGATGATTTGGGGATGAAACTGTTCCACTTCATATCAGGCATTGGATTCTCATAAGGAGCCTGCAGCCTAGATCCCTGGCCCACGCAGTTCCCAAAAGGGTTTGTGCTCCTTGGAGAATCAATGCCGCTACTGATTCAACAGGAGATGGAGCTCAGGCGGTAATGCTCGCCCGCCCGCCACTCGCTGGCCTGCTGTGTGGCCTCGTTCCTAACAGGGCATGGACGGGTGCTGGTCCACAGCCCAGGGGTTGGGGACCCCTGCTTTAGGAGTTCTGAACACCTACGTGTTTGAGTATTACTGGGAAGATATGATGCCAATATATTGGATTTTTTTCCTTGTACAAATTGATCCTCCACCCTTACCAGACCCTTCCCATTCATTTCCTTTGGAAACAGTCTACCTTATTGCCCCTACACTGTTACCCAGTTGTGTACTCAGGGATCCCAGTTTACTAGACCCCTTTGTCAAGCTCAGGGAACACTGGCAAAGAATGGAAGGAAAGGGCCGGAACTGCAGAGGTTTTATGATGCAGTCAGTGGCCAAGGTCTGGGACATGAAACTTGCCCGGGGTGCCCATGACTTCAGGAAAGTCTTGAAGGTGGCTCAGCAGAGCACTCACCTCCATTCCAGTAGAGCTCAGGAGAGCCCTTCTCCTGATGAGCTCTGGGCAGGCCCTGTCCTTCCCTGCTCCCTCACCCTTTTACCCTTCCTCACTGGTGTAGGCAGATGTCCCAATTCGTCTGCAACCAAGGCAGAGACAATGGGCTGAGCTGACTCATTTAGGAACAGTAATTCTTCCCAGAGAAGATTCCCCATTCATTTAGACACTGAAGCAATTATTTGCGGGCTGACACTTGTAATTACCTTTTACTGCAGGTAGGTAACTGTTCCAGGCTAATAGGATTACTGGTTTCTGAAGGGCTTTTGGAACAAGCAATTTTCAAATAGTCAGCACAGCATGTTCAATGAACTTTCCACCCAGGGCAAATTCCTTCCTCTGTGGCTCCTCATGACAGGCAAGGTGTGGATTCCTGGATAGGGGGCACTTTGGAACTGCAGGCGCATTTTTCTTCCATGCTCCTTTGTTTATAAATGGGACCTGAGCAAATTATGCTTGGTTATATTTCGTGGGCTTGCATGTAATTATTCTAAAATTTTCAACTGTTCTGGAAGTTGGCATTAAATTATATCAACCAACCAATCTTCTTAGCAATAGCAGGGAAAATCACTTTCCCAGTTATGGTACCTCATGGTTACTCCTCCCTCTATACCACACATTTCTGAGGGGAAGTTAAAAAAAAAAAAATCCAGGCTGAATGTGGTGGCTCACACCTGTAATCCCAGCACTTTGGGAGGCTGAAGCAGGAGGATCACTTGAGCCCAGGAGTTTGAGACCAGCCTGGGCAACATGGTGAAACCCTATCTCAATGAAAGTACAAAAATTAGCCAGACATGGTGGTGTGCACCTGTATCCCAGCTACTCAGGAGGCTGAGGTGAGAGGATTGGCCTGAGCCCTGGAGGTCGAGGCTGCAGTGACCTGTGATTGTACCACTGCACTCCAGCCTGGGTGACAGAGTCAGACCCTGTCTAAAAAAAACAAAAACAAAAACAAAAAAACAGGCCTTTTAGTCAAGGTTTTTTGTTTGTTTATTTGTTTGTTTTTTTGAGACGGAGTCTCCCTCTGTCACCCAGGCTGGAGTGCAGTGGTGCAATCTCAGCTCACTGCAACCTCCACCTCCCAGGTTCAAGCGATTCTCCTGCCTCAGCCTCCTGAGTAGCTGGGATTACAGGTGTGTGCCACCATGCCTGGCTAATTTTTTTTTCTTTTTTTTTAGATGAAGTCTGGTTCTGTCACCCAGGCTGGAGTGCAGTGGTTCAATCTTGGCACACTGCAACCTCCGCCTCCTGGGTTCAAGCAATTCTCCTGCCTCAGCCTCCTAAGTAGCTAGGATTACAGGCGTGCACCACCAAGTCCGGTTAAGTTTTGTATTTTTAGTAGAGATGGAGTTTCACTATGTTGGCCAGGCTGGCATCAAAATCCTGACCTCAAGTCATCTACCCACCTTGGCCTCCCAAAGTGCTGGGATTATAGGCATGAGCCACTGCATCCAGCCTTAGTCAAGGTTTCTAACAAGATAATCAACTGTTGTAGACTGTAAATAATGATTTTACAACAAGGTTCTCTATTTGATGAGAAAAAGTCCATTTGAATGCTTGTCAATATTTGACCCTATCAGTTGGTTTGACATTTAGCAGTTTAAAAAGCACATCCACAGTCTGTTGGAAAGACAGTGTTTCTTGCTGAGAAGGCTTCTGAGGTATTTGGTGGTGGTGGTGGTTGTTCTTGCTTACTGAAACATTCCCAGCAACTCCACTGTCCGTCTATTAGTTAGACAAACTCTGAGGGGGTCATAACCATTCTCTTTGTTTGTAGGAACCATCCTGCCACCTGCCCTGAAGAGGCTGCAAAATGGCCAGGAGGAGATTGGGAGAATTTAATCCTTGCACCTCAAGAAGAAACAGTTCTACTTTTAAGTAGAAGAGGACAGTGAGTAGCTGAGAATCCAGGGAGCGTGAACCATGTAGACTGCCAATTTGGAGAGTAGTTTTTAGACTTCTAGACATAGTCAATGCCTAGAACTTGTAAAGAAATTCTGTTATCAGTAATATGTACTCTCGATTTGGTTTGTTGGTATGCAAACTCATTCAAGTCTGGGATCTGCAGAGAAGGAATTGTAATCCCACAACAAATGTCATTTGCAGCCCTTAGAAATAAAAAAAAATACTCATGTATTGTTAGGAAAATTGAGAGTATGCTACATAGCAATCTCCAAAGCCTGAAAAATGCTTAGCTGAAGATCTGATTTTATTTATTTTTTTGAGATAGGGACTCACACTGTCACCCAGGCTGGAGTGCAGTGGTGCAATTAAAACTCATTACAGCCTCAAACTCCTAGGCTCAAGCAAACCTCCTCAGCCTCTCCAGTAGGTAGGACCACAGGCACATGTCACTGTGCCTGGCTAATATTTTATTTTATTTTTTTGTAGAGATGGAGTCTCACCATGTTGCCCAGGAGGGCCTCAAACTCCTGGGCTCAAGCGATCCTCCCACCTTGGCCTCCCAAAGTGCTGGGATTACAGGTGTGAGCCACCGTGCCCAGACTGAAAACCTGAAAACAGTTTTAAATTTTTCTTTTACTATTTAAAATTATAAAAACCTTTAGTATTACCACAACCTTTGCAAATCATTCTGATGGGGGCAACTAAAGTCATCCTCAACTGTGAGCCCCCAGCTCTACAGTATCAGGGGAGTAGTTTGCAAATTGAGAGCATGTAAGTAAAAGTACAAGTTTGGAATCAGACAGAATTGGGTGCAAATCACACTCTAACACTTCAAACCTGTGCAGAATCATTATCTACCTCACAAGGGTGGAGACAATGAGATCACACATGTGAAGTACTTAGTACTATGCCTTGTGCATAGTAAATGCTCAAACTGTGATTAACACATTACTTATACTGAAGAGTCATGCTTCCTTTATGACATATGCCATTAACATTTCTGAATGAAGTGCACACCATTTGCTAGCCAAGCCTCCTTTATGGCAGATCTAACCTACTGGGATTGAGAAAGTTTCTAAGGTACCTGTGACACCTATGCCATCATAAAATGTCAGTCCAGGTTTTGGTCCCAAAGGGGCCACTGCACCTGCATCACCAATGCTTGTTTAAAAAACTGGTCTTAGCTGGGTGTTGTGGCTCACGACTGTAATCCCAACACTTTGGGAAGCCAAGGCGGGAGGATCACTTGAACCTAGAAGTTCGAGACCAGCCTGGGCAACATGGCAGAACCCCGTCTCTACTAAGAATACAAAAAATTAGCCGGGCACAGTGGCAGGCGCCTGTAATCTCAGCTACTCGGGAGGCTGAGGCAGGAGAATTGCTTGAACCTGGGAGGCAGAGGCTGCAGTGAGCTGAGATCACACCACTGCATCCCAGCCTGGATAAAAAAGCGAGACTCCATTAAAAAAAAAAGAAGAAGAAGAAAAAAAAAAGCTGGTCTTGGCTGGGCGTGGTGACTCATGCTTGTAATCCCAGCACTTGGGAAAGCAAAGGTGGGAGGATTAATTGAGCCTGGGAGGTTGAGGCTGCAGTGAGCCGTGATTGTGCCACTGCACTCCAGCCTGGGTGACAGAGCAAGACACTGTCTCAAAAAAAAATGAAATAAAATAAAAAAAGCTGGTTTCTGCCTGGTGCCATGGCCCATGCCTGTAATCCCAGCACTTTGGGAGGCTGAGGTGGGAGGATCACTTGAGATCAGGAGTTCAAAACAAGTCTGGCCAACATGGTGAAGCCCCATCTCTACTAAAAATACAAAAATTAGCCGGGCATGATGGCAGGTGGCTGTAATCCCAGCTACTCTGGAGGTTGAGCCAGGAGAATCACTTGAACCTGGGAGGCAGAGGCTGCAGTGAACCGAGATCATGCCACTGCGCTCCAGCCTGGGCAACAGAGTGAGACTCCATCCAAAAAAAAAAAAAAAAAAAGCGCTGGACGGACGAGGCTGTGCTGCAGTAACAGACACACACTAAAAACGCAGCAGTTTAACACTAAAAAGTTTGTCTGTCCCTCATGTAAAATCCACTTTGGGTTTGAGAATCCTGCAGGGAACCTGTCAAGCAGGGGTTTGGAGCACGCTATTTCTTCTTCGTGGCTCCACCACCTGGAGACAAGTCCCCTTACTGCTGCTCTGGTGGAGAAGAAGAGAGTGGAAGCCCCTTCCACGTTTACTCACAAGCTGGTGGCTGGAACTTGTTTCAGGAGCCGGCTCAGTGCCAGGGGCTGAGTAGGAGTGAGGGGTTGGGAGCGGGGAGGCTGGGATATCTGATGAGCGTTGAATGTCTCTGCCTCATCTACTGAATCAGAATCTCTCAGGGGTGGGATCCAGGACTCTATTTTCAAACTTCCCAGCTGATTATAATGTAAAGTTAGTCATTACAGTTGCTGTGATTAACTATTACTGGGAATTTTCCTTTATGGGATGAATAATTTGAAATAGTGGAAATGAAAGAACAGTTCTAGGCTGGGCCCTGTGGCTCATGTCTGTAATCCCTGCACTTTGGGAGGCCAAGACAGGCAGATCACTTCAGGTCTGGAGTTCAAGACCAGCCTGGCCAACATGGGGAAACCCCGTCTCTACTAAAAATACAAAAATTAGCCGGGCATAGTGGCGGGCGCCTGTAATCCCAGCTACTCGGGAGGCTGAGGCAGGAGAATCGCTTGAACCCAGGAGGCAGAGGTTGCAGTGAGCCAAGATCATGCCACAGCACTCCAGCCTGGACGACCGAATGAGACTCCATCTCAAAAAAATAAAAAATAAAAAATAAGGCTGGGCGCGGTGGCTCAAGCCTGTAATCCCAGCACTTTGGGAGGCCGAGACGGGCAGATCACGAGGTCAGGAGATTGAGACCATCCTGGCTAACCCGGTGAAACCCCGTCTCTACTAAAAAAATACAAAAAAAAACTAGCCGGGCAAGGTGGCGGGCGCCTGTAGTCCCAGCTACTCGGGAGGCTGAGGCAGGAGAATGGCGTAAACCCGGGAGGCGGAGCTTGCAGTGAGCTGAGATCCGGCCACTGCACTCTAGCCTGGGCGACAGAGCGAGACTCCATCTCAAAACAAAAACAAAAACAAAAAATAAATAAAAAAAAATAAAAGAGTAGTTCTGTGAATATAATTGAGAGTCTAAGTGTTGGGCTTAGACTAAACTAAGCACTGGGCTGTTTCCTAGCTGTCATTGGTGTGTAGCTCTTAGATACAGATGCCTCCCAAATCTGTGTTTCTGGCCCAGACTCTCCCTGACTTCAGGCCCATACACACTTAGGGTCTCACAGGTGCTTCAAACTCAGTTTGTTCGTCTCTACCAAACCTGTTCCCGTGTCCAGGGACAGTAGCAATATCCATACTCCTAGGGAACTTCTAAGGCTTCCCAACTTAGGAGTCTTCCTTGTTTTTTGTTTGTTTTGTTTTGTTTTTTTGAGACAGCGTTTTGCTGTGTTGCCGAGGTTGGAGTGCAGTGGTGTGATCTTGGTTCACTGCAGCTTCTAACTCCCAGGCTCACATGATCCTCCTGCCTCAGCCTCTTGGGTAGCTGGAACTACAGGTACTCGACACCATGCCTAGCTAATTTTTTTTTTGTTTTATTTTTTGTAGAGACAGGGTCTCGCCATGTTGCCCTGGCTGGCTCGTGGGCTCAAGCAGTCCACCCTCCTTGGCCTCCTAAAGTGCTGGGATTACAGGTGTGAGTCACCATGCCTGGTCACCTCTTATTTCTTTTACTCCTCAAATCCAGGCAAGACATGTTCCTATCTCTTTACCTTATACAGCATCTCTTCCCTTCTCTCTCCCTCCACTGCTGCCCCTTAGTCCAGGGTCCTGTCATCAGTCACCTTGTCCTCCTGCCTAGTCCAGCTTCTCCCTCTTCTTCTTCCCACATCACTGTCAGGATATCATCATTCTTTTGGACAATAAGCATCTCCTCATCTTTTACACGACTCCTCTCGCTGAGATGCATTTTTTGATCTTATTCTTTTTCCCTGAACTGTTCCCCAGCATACTAGTCTCACGCACCTGTAGTTTGCACTGATGTGTATATGTCTTTCCCTCTGCTAGAGTGCAAGCCCCATGAGGGCAGATGGCACGTTCATCTCTCTCAACATGGTATCCTCAGAGTCTAACATAGCACTCAGTACTCAGTAGGTTTGAGATAAGAAAGGAATGAATTAGGGCATTGTAGGTGCCATATAATAGTCTATTGAATGAAAAAATAAGTGAATATCTCAAATATTCATTAAAGGATTTCACCAAACTCAAAATAATAAATTAATTTAAATTGACTACTTGAGCTGGGCACGTGGCTCATGCCTATAATCCCAGCACGTTGAAAGGCTGAGGCTAGTGGATCACTTGAGGTCAGGAATTTGAGAGAGAGATATATATATTTGTTATATATATATATCAAAAACATATATATTATATATATATCAAAAAATATTTTTTTTATATATATAAAATAAAATTGACTACTCATCTATATGAGTTTGGACATTTTTTTTCCCTTTTTATTTTTATTTTTTTTATTTTTTGAGACTGAGTTCTGCTCTTGTCACTGAGGCTGGAGTGCAATGGCATGATCTCGGCTCACTGCGACCCCTTCCTCCCGGGTTCAAGTGATTCCCCTGCCTCAGCCTCCCAAGTAGCTGGGACTACAGGCGTGCGCCATTACACTTGGCTAATTTTTTTTTGTATTTTTAGTAGAGACAGGGTTTCACCATTTTGGCCAGGCTGGTCTCAAACTCCTGACCTCAGGTGATCTGCCCGCCTCAGCCTCTCAAAGTGCTGGGATTACAGGCGTGAGCCACCATGCCTGGCTAGCCATTTTCCTTTAGAGGACTTGATAATGAAATCCGTCTTCATTGGAAACCGTGTTCTGCAGCTATGATTGAAGACACAAAAGGAGATGAAGAGAATCATCATGTCCAAGGTGTCTAGGTGGCGTTAATTTACAAGAAGCGCTCCATTGTAATTTGCAGAAAAACAATTTTGAATAAAATCAAAGGAATTAAAAATAAAATCAAGTGAATTAAAAATAAACGGCTTGAGTGAATTCATCCCATAGTTCAGGAAGAGCTAACAACAGAAAGTGATGTCATTTTTCTCAATTCACTGCATAATCCATAAATATTTATCGGAGTTAAAATAGTAGTGTTCATATTTGTTATAATCCTGAATATCTACAGCCGTACTTATCCATACATAATAAAAAGTTAGCCAGAATTAATTCAGAATTTATTTCTAGGAATATGTGTATAAGCCATTTATTACACAGTATGTCTCCTTTTTTTTTTTGAGACGGAGTCTTGCTCTGTGCCCCAGGCTGGAGTGCAGTGGCCGGATCTCAGCTCACTGCAAGCTCCGCCCCGCCGGGTTCACGCCATTCTCCTGCCTCAGCCTCCCGAGTAGCTGGGACTACAGGCGCCCGCCACCTCGCCCGGCTAATTTTCTTGTATTTTTAGTAGAGACGGGGTTTCACCGTGTTAGCCAGGATGGTCTCAATCTCCTGACCTCGTGATCCGCCCGCCTTGGCCTCCCAAAGTGCTGGGATTACAGGCTTGAGCCACCGCGCCCAGCTACACAGTATGTCTCCTATCTTAAATAATAATAAACTTTTACTACAAAGCATGAGGAATTTTAGTCTATTTCCTCACCTCTAAATCTGTTCTTTCATATCTTTATGAAAGATATGCAAGATATCTTAGCACCTCTACCTACTAAAGATTTCCCCAAAGATGATCCAAAAATTGGAGACCTTACAATAGAGGGTAATGTTTTATTATGCAGATAAAAACAGATGAATGGAGGCCAATGAATTAGAAATAGTGGCTGGGTGCAGTGGCCCACGCCTGTAATCCCAACATTTTGGGAGGCCCATGCAGACTGAACGCTTGACCTCCGGAGTTGGAGGCCAGTCTAGACAACATGGTGAAACTCTGTCTTTACGAAAAATACAAAAACTAGCTGGGCATGGTGGTGTGCGCCTGTGGTCCAAGCTACTTGGGAGGCTGAGGCAGGGGATTTCTTAAAAAATTAGAAATTGGCCGGGCATGGTGGCTCACGTCTGTAATCCCAGCACTTCGGGAGGCCGAGGCAGGCAGATCACTTGAGGTCAGGAGTTCGAGATCAGCCTGACCAACATGGTGAGACCCTGTCTCTACTAAAAATACAAAAATTAGCCGGGCGTGGTGGCACGCTCCTGTAATCCCAGCTACTCAGGAGGCTGAGGCAGGAGAATTGCTTGAACCTGGGAGGCAGAGGTTGCAGTGAGCAGAGATCACACCACTGCACTCCAGCCTGGGTAACAGAGCTAGATGCCATCTCAAAAAAAAAAAAAAAAATTAGAAATTGGCTGGGTGCAGTGGCTCATGCCTGTAATCCCAGCACTTTGGAAGGCCGAGGTGGGGGGATCACCTGAGGTCAGGAGTTCAAGGCCAGCCTGGCCAACATGGTGAAACCCCATCTCTACCAAAAATACAAAAATTAGCTCGGTGTGGTGGTGGATGCCTGTAATCCCAGCTTGTTAGGAGGCTGAGGCAGAAGAATTGCTTGAAAAGAGGAGGCGGAGGTTGCAGTGAACCAAGACTGTGCCATTGCACTCCAGCTGGGGTGACAAGAGTGAAACTCTGTCTCAGAAAAAAAAAAAAAAAAAGAAATAGTACATAGAAAATATTAATTTATTTATCAATAATTTTCAGTAATACATGAAATACTTAGAAACTATAGATAAGAAAAATAATACAATTAAAATCAGTCGTAATACTTCCAAATCAGATGACTACTACTAGCATTTTGGTTCTTTCCCCTATGAATAAGTGCATCTTAGGGAACAAAAGGTAGGGGCATCATATGGACATGATGCTTCAGAGAACCTGACTTTTTCACTTACCAGTATACCAAGAACATCTTTGCCTGTCACGATCTTACTACAACATCAATGACATATTACAAATCCATTTCAATTATGTTGTTGTACCATTCATGGATGACTGCTCTCTGATAACACTATATCCCATTTAAAAATATTATCTAAAAACTGAAATTAATATCTATGAATTAAGTATTTATGGACACCCATTATTTTTCCTTAGGATAAATTATAAGAAGTGGAATTGCTGGGTCACGAGGAGTCAAGATTTTTTTTTTTTTTTTTTTTTTTTTTGAGACGGAGTCTTGCTCTGTCACCCAGGCTGGAGTGCAGTGGCCAGATCTCAGCTCACTGCAAGCCCCGCCTCCCGAGTTCACGCCATTCTCCTGCCTCAGCCTCCCGAGTAGCTGGGACTACAGGCGCCCGCCACCTCGCCCGGCTAGTTTTTTTGTAGTTTTTAGTAGAGACGGGGTTTCACCGGGTTAGCCAGGATGGTCTCGATCTCCTGACCTCGTGATCCGCCCATCTCGGCCTCCCAAAGTGCTGGGATTACAGGCTTGAGCCACCGCGCCCGGCGAGTCAAGATTTTAAAACTTTTTTTTTTTTTTTTTTTTTTGAGACAGAGTCTCGCTGTCACCCAGGCTGGAGTACACTGATGTGAACTTGGCTCACTGCAACCTCTACCTCCTGGCTTCAAGAGATTCTCCTACCTTAGCCTCCCAAGTAGGTGGGATTACAAGCATGCACCACCACGCCTGGCTAATTTTTGTAGTTTTAGTAGAGACAGGGTTTTGCCATATTGGCCAGGCTGGTTTCAAACTCCCGACCTCGGGTGATCTGTACACCTCGGCCTCCCAAAGTGCTGGGATTACAGGCGTGAGCCACTGCGCCTGGCCAAAACTTTTAATAGACCTAGTTTAATGTATAACACTGATTAGCTCCAGAAATATTGTATCAATTTATACTTTAATATTTATGGTCCCAGGGCCGGGAGCAGTGGCTCACACCTGTAATCCCAGCACTTCGGGAGGCTGAGGCAGGTGGATCACCTGAGGTCAGGAATTCAAGACCAGTCTGGCCAACATGGTGAAACCCTGTCTCTACTGAAAATACAAAAATTAGCTGGGTGTGCTGGCACGTGCCTGTAATCCCAGCTACTCAGGAGGCTGAGACACAAGAATCCGTTGAACCCAGGAGGCGGAGGTTGTGGTGAGCCAAGATTGTGCCACCCCACTCCAGCCTGGGTGACAGAGTGAGACTCTGTCTAAAATATATATATATATATATGGTCCTTTGTGTTTGCTTTCTGTTAAACTGTTGAACTCATTTATGCCAGAGGTTGTAATTTTTAAAATTGCAGACATGTGTGAAAAATGAGACCTTGGCAATGACCTTGAGCAGTAGGATATAAATAACTCCCATATGCTTAGCGTTCCAATAATGAAACACTAGGCATAAATGGGCCTTTGTCCTCTTATTTATTTATTTATTTATTTAATTTTATTTTTAAACAGAGCCTCTGCCCAGGCTGGAGTGCAGTGGCACAACCTCTGCTCACTGTACCTCGACCTCCTAGGCTCAGGTGATCCTCCCACCTCTGCTTCCCAAGTAGCTGGGACCACAGCTGCATGCCACCACACCTAGCTATTTTTTTTATTATTTGTAGAGACAGGGTCTCACTATATTGTCCAGGCTGGTCTTGAACTCCTGGGCTCAAGAAATCCTCCTGCCTGGGCCTCCCAATGTGTTGAGATTACAGGAGTGAGCCATAGTTCCCAGCCTTCTTATATATGTATTAGAATTCTTCATATATATGTATATAGGATGTTACACAGATCTATGACATATATTCTGCAAATATATTCTCACAGATTGTTGTGCATCGTAAGTTTTTGCTTATGTTGGAATGTATTGTCATGTGAAAGGTTTTGCAATTTCCTTTTAGTCAAACCAGCTTATTTTATTGTTTCTGCTTTTGATGTCATGCTTAGAAAAGTCAAGGCCATCCCTAGAATATATAAATATTCATCAAAATTTTCTTCTAATACATTCTAGTTTCAATTCATACATTTAAATCTTTAATCTGAAATTTTGTGCTGATGTATGATGTAAAATAGAAATCAAACTTTTTTTTTCTAAACACAAGCTGGCCAATTGTCTCAATTTATATCATGAGGTAGAGGCTTGGAAGAGGTTAATTTCCACTAAAGCAAACTAAGATTCCAACATGTGCTATATCCTCCTTCAAAGCCCAGAATCTTAGCTTTCTGCTTTCTAGAGCACTATCTGTGCTCCTGGACATTCAGGAAGAGGTGTCAGCAGTTCCTCCTAAGACACCTCTGCTTTTGCCACATTCCTAGACTATCTTGGATCTCTGACCGAATGGATTCTGGAAGCAGTCATTGTCATGGTGCTCACTCAGTCCCCAGTCCCTGGTCAGCTCCCTCGTCAGAAGCTTGGAAGACCTGTCAAAGTAGAACAGAGCGTTCCAGGGCAGCACAGTTTGGGGGAGTAGTGGAGGCAGAAGGGATGACACAGATCTTCCCCCCCTAAAATCGAATACAAATGCCTAGGATACCACTTCTGTGAACCTAACCTAAAGAAATACTTTCCCAGGCCAGGCGCAGTGGCTCACGCCTGTAATCCCAGTACTTTGGGAGGCCGAGGCGGGCGGATAACAAGGTCAGGAGATCGAGACCATCCTGGCTAACACAGTGAAACCCCATCTCTACTAAAAAATACAAAAATTTAGCCGGGCGTGGTGGCGGGCACCTGTAGTCCCACTACTCGGGAGGCTGAGGCAGGAGAATGGCGTGAACCTGGGAGGCAGAGCTTGCAGTGAGCCGAGATTGCGCCACTGCACTCCAGCCTGGGCGACAGAGTAAGTTTCCGTCTCAAAAAAAAAAAGGAATACTTTCCCATGTGGACGAAGATGGAAGAGTAAAACTGTTCACTGCAACATTATTGTTAACAGCAAAACACATCAATGGAAAATTGGTTACATAATGATACATCTGTATTATGGGATACTTTGCAGTGATTGAAAAGAATAAAAGGGAGAGAAGAAGGGAGGAGGAAGATAAAGACTCCAAAAACATATGAAAAGAAAAACCAAGACATAGAATATTATGTACAATATAAACTGGTTAATGTAAGAAAACCCACAAATATGTAAACATATATATATTTATATTCATGAATATATGTGTATGTATATACATACACATCCAAACATAGATATTCATATACATTCATAAATATAGAAGTATTTCAGAAAAGATATTGAAAAGATGCAAACCCCACTGAGAAAAGAGTGGATGGAGTTGATAGGGGAGTGCTAGAAAGAGATGGCAGAGGTTTTTTGTTTTTTTTTTTTTTAGCATTTTACCCTAAATACTTCTGTATTTTAAAAATCTTTTTTTGTTGTTTTTGAAACGGCATCTCACTGTGTCACCCAGGTTGGGGTGCAGTGGTGGGATCTCCGCTCACTGCAACCTCCGCCTCCTGGGTTCAGGTGATTCTTCTGCCTCAGGCTCCTGAATAGCTGGGATTGCAGGTGCCTGCCACCATGCCCGACTAATTTTGTTTTGTTTTGTTTTGTTATGAGATGGAGTTTTACTTTTGTCGCCCAGGCTGGAGTGCAATGTCACGATCTTGGCTCAATGCAACAACCTCCGCCTCCTGGGTTCAAGCAATTCTCCTGCCTCAGCCTCCTGAGAAGCTGGGATTATAGGCACCTGCCACCATGCCTGGCTAATTTTTGTATTTTTAGTAGAGACAGGGTTTCACTATGTTGGCCAGGCTGGTCTCAAACTCCTGATTTCAGGTGATCCCCCCACCTCAGCCTCCCAAAGTGCTGAGATTACAGGCATGAGCCTCCATGCCCAGCCTAATTTTTTTATTTTTAGTAGAGACCGGGTTTCACTGTGATGGCCAGGCTGGTCTTGAACTCCTGACCTCAGGTTATCCACTCACCTCGGCCTCCCAAAGTGCTGGGATTACAGAAGTGAGCCATTGCACCCTAAAAATCTTTTACAATAAAACATTTCAGGAAATGCATATGTAATTTCTCTCTTTCTCTCTCTTTCTTTTTTTGAGACTGGGTCTGATGCTCAGGTTGGAGTGCAGTGATACAATCACTGCAACCTCCACCTCTGGGGTTCACGCTATTCTGCCCCTTCAGCCTCCCAAGACGCTGGGATACCAGGCGTGCACCACCACGCCCTGCTAATTTTTTTCTATTTTTTAGTAGACTCGGGGTTTCACCATGTTGACCAGGCTGGTCTAGAACTCCTGACCTCAAGTGATCCACCCAGTTCGGCCTCCCAAAGTGCTGGGATTACAGGCGTGAGCCACCATGCCTGGCCGTAATTTCTTAAAAGACAAAAATTAAAAAGAAAAGTTTTCATGGAAACCCTAAGGCTATATACACCAGGATGAACTGGAGTGTTCCTGAGTTGGTCACCAGTTGGGACTCAGTCTTTCATTATCAGTAGCGTCAGTGAGCCCAAGCAGGCTCAGCTGAAAGCCAGTCTACCCATGCATACATGGGGCACAAAACTGGATGTAGAAAATGCAGAATGAAATACATTAGAACAGGAACACACTAGAGAATGCCCAGAATGCCCATATCAAGGACCAATTTAATCTAGAATTCAAAAAACAAAAGGAGCCATAAATAGTGAATACAACAAGATGAATCATCTCCCAAATGGAGAAGACTCGATGGCCTTTGTTCTGGGTTGAACCTGGACGATGCCATGCATGAAATAATCATATAACTGTTTTTCCCACTGCCTCAGAAAAAACAAAACAAAACAGAAGAGCAGCAAAAAAATTACCTGGGTGTGGGGGTGCACACCTGTGGACCCAGGTATTGGGGTACTGGGGAGCAGGAGGATCCTTAAGCCCAGGAGGTCGAGACTGCAGTGAGCCATGATCACATCACTTCACTCTAGCCTGGGGAACAGAACAAGACCCTGTCTAAAAAACAAACAAACAAAAACAAAAAGAAGAAGAGGAAGAACAAGAAGATGATGAAGAAAGAAGAAGAGGAGGAGGAGGACGAGGAGGAGGAGGAGGATGAATGCCTTGAAGTGATTGAAAATTACAAAGTTTTTTTTTTTTTAAAGTGGGAATGATCACCTATTTTGCCACTTTGGCATGTCTCATGATTTACTAATCAGATGAGTCTTCATCTGTTTGGGCGGTTATAACACAATACCATAGACTGGGTGGCTTATAAACAACTGAAGTTCACTTCCCACAGTTCTGGAGGCGGGGAAGTCCAAGATCAAGGTGTCAGCATGTTCTGTGTCTAGTGAGGGCTTGTTTCCTGGTTCATAGACAGCTGTCTTCCGGCTGTGTCCTCATATAGCAGAAGTAGTGTAGGAGTTTCCAGGGTCTCTAATGCCATCCAGCCCTCATGACCCCATCCCTGTCCAAGGTCCCACCTCCTAATACCATCACACTGGGGGGTTAGGATTTCAACACGTGAATTTTGAGGGGACATGAACATTAAGTCTATAGCAATTACCAGAACTGACTTACTAAAGACTTGACCCTTTGGATCCTTCTATATTCATAGCAGCTGCCAGATTAGACTGACAAATAGGGAAGTAAGGAGCCCCCTGTCCCAGCCTGCAGCATCAACCCAGTTCTAAGGCCCATTTGAGGCAGGAGTGGGGATCTCCCATCTAAGACACTGGAAGCCCGCTTTGCTTTGTCACACTGGAAAGCCAGGAGGGCAAGACGGTGGGCACAGTGATCCCTTACCTGTCAAGCGCCAGAGGGAGAGCACTCAAGTGACCCTGCTCCTCAGATGTTGACTCTGTTGAGGGCAGAAGCACACAAGGGGTGGGAGGGAAGCAGAGAAGCAGTGGATCCTGAGGAAAACACTGCCAGCACCATCTTTTACAAATCCTCTCCTTGCAACTTTATTTCCCACTTCCTTTGTCTCTTTAACTCAGCTCAACCTTTCCCAGGGAATGTGTCCTGGACCCCCTGGCTGGGTCCAGGTGGTTAGATACACACAGCACTGTTTCTCCTTCATAACATTTACCACAGTAATGACTTGACATTGCTGCACATAATTATTTGACAATACCAGAATCTCTCATGAGACTACAAACAGCAGGAACTGTGCCTTTCTTTAGCTCATCTTGGCATTCCTGTGCATGGCACATATAGGAGTTCTATAAATAGGTGCTGGATAAATGAATGAGAGCGAGCAGGAGGAGGAGGCATCTTGGAGATGAGACTGGAGGCTAAGACCTTAAAAGAAGGCAGGATAAAAAAGAGTTTAACTTTAACCTGATATAATTTCCAGAAGGGCCCTAGAATACATTTGCTGCCAGATGATTCTATCATTCCATAACTAGAAAAGTTTGAAATATACATACTCCTGAGAGAGGTAAGACATTAACCTAAATTTGCATTTGCATATTAATAACACTTCCTTTCCAGAAAGAAAGCTTGCAGAGAGATTATGCTGTGGAGAATACTAAATCAAGTGGCTCACACCTATAATCCCAGCACTTTGGGAGGCTGAGGCAGGTGGATCACCTGAGGTCAGGAGTTTGAAACCAGCCTGACCAACATGGTGAAACCCCGTCTCTACTAAAAATACAAAAAATTAGCCAGGTGTGGTTGTGGGTGCCTATAATCCCAGCTACTCAGGGGGCTGAGGCAGGAGAATCTCTTGAACACAGGAGGCAGAGGTTGCAATGAGCCGAGATCATGCCACTGCACTCCAGCCTGGGCAACAAAAGTGAAACTCAGTCTCAACAATAAACAAACAAATAAATAAATAAATACCCTGAATATCTGAAGGTGGAAGCTGTGGCTTGATGACCATGGAGGAGGAAAAGTAAAGACCATGGTAAATGGTGTCAAAAACCATTCACCATTCTTATGTCATAGTTTTGCTAAAGGTCAGCTTACTGTTGGTCAGAAACAAACCACAGTTCACACTGGTCAACGAGACCCCTTTGCAGTGCTGCATGGAATTCTAATGCAGTGCTGCATGGACGCTGGGCAGGCACTGGCAGCCAGCCACTTCCTCTTTCAAGTAAATGCATGCTAAGGGGTGGTGGAAGATGTGCATCTGGTATCCACCCAAAAGGAAGAATCATGCCCTTGAGTTCTGATCACAAGACTCTTCTGCTGTAATTAAAATGGAATAATCTTCACCATCAACCAACCTCCAGATTCTACAAGGTACTGCCACCAAACATGGCTAGTTATCGAAGGATAGTCATCTCTTGGGGAAGATCAAACTCTAGAACTCAATAAAAGAAATGAACCTCACAGCCTATTAAAAAGGACTTCCTGGCCAGGCACAGTGGCTCATGTCTGTAATCCCAGCACTTTGGGAGGTGGAGGCAGAGGGCTCGCTTGAGCCCAGCAGTTTGAGACCAGCCTGGGCAACATGGTGAAACTCTGTCTCCACAAAAAAAATATGAAAATTAACTGGGTGTTATGGCACGTGCCTGTGATCCCAGCTACTCCAGAGGCCGAGGTGGAAGGATCACCTGAGCCCCAGGAGGTCAAGGCTGCGGTGAGCCACGATTGTGCCACTGCCCTCCAGCCTGGGTGACAGAGTAAGACCCTGACTCAAGAAAAAGATTTTAAAAAAGAACTTGCTGAAGATTGTACAAAAAGAAAAGAAACTTGAAATGGATAATTGCTTTTATTAAGCTGCAGGAGTTGGATTTTTTTCTCTCTCTACTGTCAGGATGTCTTTAAGACACCAAGGTGGGAAACAGATTTTTCCGCATAGCCCCAACTCAGGATACATTTCCATGGACAATGACTGGATACCCTAAAAATGCCCCCCATTCATACCCTCTGAAAGTGTTAAGGTTAATTGCATAAAAGATCATTTGAAGTTTACTAAAATCTTAGATTCTTAGAAAGGATCTCTGAGTACATCTGGATTATTTTTTATTAATAATAAAAAAATTATATGGAATAGCAAGGATGATCCTCAACTCATGCTTGAGTCTTCACAGAAATAGGATCTATGCAAGATGAAATGGACCAAAAAAAAAATGAAAAAGGATCTAGTTTGCTTCTTTTCTAGCCAACTTATTCCCTTATTCCATTATTAAGCAATTCTGCTTAACAAGCTTTTAAAATACATCTTATTACACAAGGTCCTATATAGCCAACTGGCTCAATTTAAATCTACACTGGTACCTTGTTCTCCCAAAAGTATTGCCTAAAGAAAAATATTTTAGTTGCATAATTAAGTAAAAGGCAAAAAATTGGCAATGATTTTATTTCTGGACTTATGGCCACTGGAACATGCCTGTGGCAGGAGAGAAAGTAAACTAAACTTTGAAATTAAATAGATGGCTATACATTTATGTCTTGACATGTAAATTACACATTTGCAGTCCTTCACTGAAGCCCAGTTTCAGATTTATTTTACTTATTTATTTTTTAGACAGGTGTCTCATTCCGTTACCCAGGTCAGAGTGTAGTGGCGCAATCTCGGTTCACTGCAGTCTCCGCCTCGTGGGTTCAAGTGATTCTCCTGCATAGCTGGGATTACAGGCGCCCACCACTACGCCCGGCTAATTTTTGTATTTTTAGTAGAGATGGGGTTTTGCCATGTTGGCCAGGCTGGTCTGGAACTCCTGACCTCCAGTGATCCGCCTGCCCCGGCCTCCCAAAGTGCTGAGATTACAAGCGTGAGCCCCTGCGCCCAGCCCTATGTTTCAGAATTATTTAAAACCTTATCTTTTTTATGTGAAACTTAGAGCCTCACAAAACACTATTTGTGAGGTATCTTTCCCATAGTGATTTATTTTTGTGAACAAAATTTCATTTCTATAAAATATATTGTTGGCAATTAGTATAGTCATTTAATTTTATGACTGTGTATTTTAGGAATAAATGCATTCCCCAAAGGGGCACTGACATATAATTAGCAATAGAAATGATGTCACTGCTATAAGGAAATTCAAAGTGGCTAAGATTCCAGAGAGTCCTGCAGAGGTCTATAGCCTATGGATTATTAAACACTGCCACCTGATAAAGGGGGGACAAAAAGAACAAAAGCAAATGTACATGATTTAGAAATTCTGAAACATGATTTGAGTAACTGGAAGTAGAAACAAAAAGCTTTCTCAAATATGTTTTAAGTAAACTATCAGAGTTAGCCTACAAAATAATACTTTTTAACTTTGACCAGCAATTTAAAACTTTTAAAGTATTTATAACAATCTTAAATATATAATCAGTTTATACAAAAAAAATAGGCCAGGCGTGGTGGCTCATGCCTGTAACCCCAGCACTTTGGGAAGCTGAGATGGGAGGACTGCTTGAGCCCAGGAGTTTGAGACCAGCCTGGGCAACATAGTGAGACCCCATCTCTACAAAAAACTTAAAAACTAGCCAGGTGTGATGGCATGAGCGTGTAGTCCCAGGTACTCCCAAAAATCAATAATAAGACTTGATCAGCTCAAGAGGAAATTCTAAAGAAAGGGGATCTGGTAATTAAATCATGAGATGTGTCTTGGACCTCCTGGCATCAACCTTCTGGGAGGCAGCAGGAAGGAGATAGTCTCAGCCAATGTCTCTATTCCACAAAAAAATGGAGCCCTGAGAAGCTAAAATGGTTTGGGTAGAACTCCACAATAGTTCTCTCTGATTGATACGGGCTGCCTATGTTTGATTCAGTTGTAGGAATCCATATCAATGAAAATTAGTTATGGCAGGAGCTTGCACTGTCAGCCATTACCCACTATTGCCTTCTACTACACTATAATTACATTTCCACTCGAAAGGGATTAGGACCTCCACAAATACTGAAGTGTACTGAAGGTAAATTGAAAACCAGTGGGAAACAAAATGCAGTTTAAAAAGCTTCACACAACCAGCAACCTTAAACAGAAGAACAACCATTTTGCCCCAGATCAAATCTCAGGATGCCCATCAAAAGCAATCCTTTGAGTATTTCAGGGTCTTAAATTGTATTAGTGGGAAGGAGGCAAAACAATTCTATTTGGATTTGCACTGAACGAAAGTTAAATTAGGGACAAATTCCATAATTTAACTGGGAATCAGTGTCTTTTTCCCTTGTCTTTTATATACTTTTTTTTTTTGAGACAGGGTCTCACTCTGTCACTCAGGCTAGCACAATGCAGTGAAGCAATCATGGCTCACTGCAGCCTCAACCTTCCAGGCTCAAGCAATCCTCCCACCTCAGCCTCCTGAGTAGCTGGGAGTACAGGCATACGCCACCATCCCTGTCTAATTTTTCATCTTTCATAGAGACAGGGTTTCACCAGGTTGTCCAGCCCGGTCTCAAAACTCCTGGGCTCAAGCAATCCTCCTGCCTTAGCCTCCCAAAGTCCTGAGATTACAGGTGTGAGCCATCGTGTCCAGCCTATTTACAGTATTTCTAAAGTTACAGCTTTGAAAGAGTTGAAAAGTGTTTTCACTATCTAACTCTACCCATGCTCATTGTGAACAGAAGTTCTGTGTTTTGGATCCTCTATGTGACAGAAGATAAATACTAAGTGCATCAGCAGAGGGTGGAGGAAGTGAATTCCATAAATGCTCACCCTAATGTTTTCTGCAACAGAAAATCATCTATTCTCATCTTTTTTCAGCTATACAAAAAGAAAAAAGGAAGACTGTTTCACAATCGTGGATGAGTAGCTGATCATAGCTTTCATAAAATACACATACCAGCACTTCCGCACAATTACCTTGAAGAACCAGTTTCTTGTTCCAAACATTTCAACAGCAAAAGACCTACCTGTAGCCAGCCATTTAGAAAGTGAAATATTGCCTAGAAAATACTTATTGGAATCAATAAACAATTAAAATTGGGGCTGAGGAAGTTCTTAGATTTACTTGATTTTTTTTTTCCCACAGATTTAAAAGAAAATAAATTTCAAAATACTGTATAAATTCCTATGGATACAAGCTACATATACATAAGCAGGTATTCTCTTAATTTGTGTCAAAATTATCTCCTGACACCATCAGACATACTACCCCTTCTGGTAGTACCATTCAGGATCCATAAGATGGCAGGCCTAGATTTCACAGTAGTAATTAAAAGTGTATATACATTGATTTCTTTGAAAAAAAAAACCTCATATTATCAGTAGCATGTGGCTGGTAACAATCTTAGGGGCATATATCAGATTAAATTTGTAAATTAAAAAACATAGCAACTATTACCAGGTTAATGCATGCTATTAATTCATATTGAATCACAAAATATTATTGCCGGAAGAAATTTAAGATCATCTACTTTAGTCCTGCCTATTTCCATGTAAAGAAACCAGAGTGCAGATGTCAGAACTTTGCCCAAGATCACATGACAAAGCAAGTAGCAGAGAGAGGACCAGAATCCTGGTCTCCTTCCTCCCAATCTGTATCAGTCCTATTGTTCCCAATATTTCTTCAACTCCTCATGGTGGCATCAAAGTCCAAATGACTGCTCTGCTGAACAGCCCTATCCTTGCAGTTTGCCACAGATTGCTTTTTCCTTGTCAAAGGAGTCACTCATGAGTCACCACTTGTCCTATCTGGACTCCGCATGGAAGCATGGAATTCCACAACTCTCTTCATAAACCAGTTGTGTGCGTCTCAAACTGGGGTGTGATGATGTATGGGGTACTTGAAGTCGCAGAATAAGTAAGTACTATTTCCTTCATTGATTTTGGTGGTGAGGATGGGGCGCAACATCTTTATAATTAGAACATAAAATATGTATGAATGCCAAACATGAA
The DNA here is from genome assembly GCF_003255815.1 of Theropithecus gelada. Taxonomy (NCBI): domain Eukaryota; kingdom Metazoa; phylum Chordata; class Mammalia; order Primates; family Cercopithecidae; genus Theropithecus; species Theropithecus gelada. The sequence continues at coordinate 91,773,345 of NC_037675.1, forward strand.
ATGCATAAAGGTTCAAAGCAATGTGTAGCTTTGTGTAGGCTAGATCAGGCCACTGTGCAGGCCTGCAGCAGTACAGCTCTTCAGTCCTCTGTGCTATCACGGACACTGTGGTGGAAAGCTTGGTATCTCATTAAGAGGCTCCCTCCTTCAGTACATAACCTGGAGCGCACCTTGTCTTCCATGATGTATAGAATAAGCTAACCTTACACTTGTGTTCTGGAAAAATCAACACACTGCTATCCAAATGCTATGTGGATAGTCCTAAGACACATTTTTTTTTTTGAGACAGAGTCTCGCTCTGTCGCCCAGGCTGGACTGCAGTGGCCGGATCTCAGCTTACTGCAAGCTTCACCTCCCGGGTTCACGCCATTCTCCTGCCTCAGCCTCCCGAGTAGCTGGGACTACAGGCGCCCGCCACCTCGCCCGGCTAGTTTTTTGTATTTTTTTTTAGTAGAGACGGGGTTTCACCGTGTTAGCCAGGATGGTCTCGATCTCCTGACCTCGTGATCTGCCCGTCTCAGCCTCCTAAAGTGCTGGGATTACAGGCTTGAGCCACCGCGCCCGGCCCTAAGACACATTTAACTTCTATATGACAAGCATTACATTATAAACATTAAAATATTCACCAAGTATCAACTATTATATATGATAAATATGTAACAGAGGCCACTGCTGGGCAGAATTCTTATGGACAAATCAAACACAGTGGATGGAATTAATAAAAATAAACCAACGTACTACTTTTAGTAAGCATTATGCTATAGAGGAATGTACAGAGATCCAAGAAGCAGGAGAGCTGGAGGATTTTTGATCACTCATCTAATGTGTCTTGCTCTATTTTCTCATCTATAAAAAGGAGATTGGATTGGGTTAGAATGGGGGGAAAATTTAGAATTCTAAATTTTTTGCTCACCCTCTGCTCTAGCATTTCCTTGGGCATACTTTTTTAAATGAATGTAACATAAGATAATTAGCACCTAAGCATTTTCCTGAGCATTTTGACAGTGATTAATTCAGTTTCTCAGAACATACTCACCTCCTTAAAAATTCTCGGTATATTGATTGGCTAGAAATCAGTAAATTAGTTAATGTCATGAAAAACAAAGTAAGACTGGGAAACAATTTCGGATTAAATGAGACTAGAGAAAGGACACCTGAATGCAATACAAGATCCAGGATTTTGCTATGAAGAACGTTATTGCCATTATTGACAACTGGCAAAATTCGAATGACCACTATAGAGCAGGCAATATTAGACAATGGTGTTGTATCCATTTCCTGATTTTGATAATTGTACTATGGCTATGTAAAAGAATGACCTTGTTTCTGGAATTACACACTGACACATTTAGGGACAAAGGAGCATCATGTCTGCCAAGAGAGGGAGAAAGAGAGAGAGAGAGAGAGCAAGCCCAGATACCAGTGTGGTAAATGTTAAAATCTGGGAAATATGAGTGAAAAGTACATGGGAATTCTTTGTACTATTCTTGTAAATTTTTTGTAAGGCTGATATTATATTAAAATAAAAAATTAAAAGAAAAAAATCGTAAAGACAACCTGTTTGATGGCTACGTATAGAACTGCAATGGAAACCAGATGTAGAAAAATTAATGAGGAGGGCAAAATTACAGTCGAAGGGAAGCTGATTTATTTATAACATATTTCTTTGCAATTTATGAGTTTAAGATAATATACTATACTGTCTTGTATAAAAGGATGCATCTGGCGAACACTGGTCTAAAAATTCTTATTTGATAAATATTGTTATAAGGTCACTCTGTAGCTTATTTTTTGAGGTTTAAAAAATTTATATATAATAACTATAATATGTCTTTATTTTTCTTTTATGTCTTCTTTAGTAAATCTTTACTTATAGCCAGTGTTATAACTTAAAATCTCTTCACAGACAACTCACAGGGAGACTTTCACTCAGAATCTATGTAAAAACTGAACCAAAATGATTAAAGACAGTTTTAGACCATGAAAGAGAAATTACATATGTTGAATAAAAAAGCAATTTAAAGCAAATTACAAGAAACAAAATGAAATTTCAAAAATATATACTTTTACATGGAGTGCCATGGTGCACACCTATAATCCCAGCTACTTGGATCACTTGAGTCCAGGAGTTTGAGAACAACCTGAGTAACACAGTGTATTAGTGTGTTCTCATGCTGCTAATAAAGACACACCCGAGACCGGGTAATTTATAAAGGAAACAGGTTCAATTGAGAGTTCAGCATGGCTGGGGAGGCCTCAGGAAACTTACAATCATGGTGGAAGGGGAAGCAAACACATCCTTCTTCACATGGTGGCAGCAAGAAGTGCCAAGCAAAAGAGGGAAAAGCCCCTTGTAAAACCATCAAATCTCGTGAGAACTATCACAAGAACAGCATTAAAGTAACTGCCCCCAGGATTAAAGTATCTCCTGCTGGGTCCCTTCCACCACACGTGGTTATGGGAACTACAGTTCAAGATGAGATTTGGGTGGGGACACAGCCAAACCATGTCACGTAGTGAGGCCCCCATCTCAAAAAAATGAAACATCATGTTATATCAACACACGGTAAGATAAAACAAGACACCAGAAAATAAATTCTGGTCTATACCTCACCTGTGTGCATAGGTAGATTATCTGTTGTTCCCAGGATTTAGCACATAGAAGTGGCATTGCTTAATATTTTTTCATGATGATTTTCAAAGGGTAAATGATCTCCCATATGACTATTTAAAAAATATATTTATTTTTCAATTGCTCAGTACATGTAAACTTCTTTAAAAATTAGCTTTTTCTTCTGTAAATACTTGTTTCTGACTTACACATCTCAAAGTTAAAATACTCTTTTTTTTTTTTTTTCTTTTTCTTTTATTGAGATGGAGTCTTGCTCTGTCACCCAGGCTGGAGTGCAATGGTATGATCTTGGCTCACTGCAACCTCCGCCTCCCGGATTCAAGCGATTCTCCTGCCTCAGCCCCCTGAGTAGCTGGGATTACAGGCTCCTACTAGCATGCCCAGCTAATTTTTGTATTTTTAGTAGAGATAGGGTTTCACCATGTTGGTCAGGCTGATCTCGAACTCCTGACCTCAGATGATCCACCCGCCTCCCCGCCTCAGCCTCCCTCCCAAAGTGCTGGGATTACAGGCATGAGCCACCGTGCCTGGTCCAGTGTTTACCTTTCCCCCATATAGTTAGCTGATAAAAAAGCTTTTGTGTATATACCCTGCATATCACAATGGGGGTAAATTAAAGTTAAACTGAGATGGTTTTCATCCATATCTGAAACTCAAAAATCTTGATCAGTTGCTAATAAATTTCACACAGCCCACTTATATTTACAAAGTGAAGAGTAACCGATCTACTCAGAGCATGGGATCATTAGAATAAAACATTTGCGAAGTCTGTCCTTGAAGGACTAACACAAAAGTATGTTCTCATCTTTACACGAGGACTCTGGATTATTTTCCATGCTTTTGTGATGAAGTGCTGTTTTGTTATATAATTTTGACTTGGATTCTTCCCAATTACATTTGTTTATGTAATTTCAGGAGGAATACTGAACATCTGAGTCCTGGATGATACTATTATAGTAAACTAATAATTGCAGAAGTTTAAAAAAAAAAAAAGCTGCATCAATTGCACCATTGCACTCCAGCCTTGGTGATAGAATAAACCCCATTTCTTTCTTTTCTTTTTTTTTTTTTTGAGACAGAGTTTTGCTCTTGTTGCCCAGGCTGGAATGCAGTGGTGCAATCTCGGCTCGCTGCAACCTCTCCCTGCTGGGTTCAAGTGATTCTCCTGCCTCAGCCTCCCAAGTAACTGGGATTACATGCATGCTCCACCATGCCCAGGTAATTTTTGAATTTTCAGTAGAGACAGGGTTTCACCATGTTAGCCAGGCCAGTCTCAAACTCCTGAATTCAGGTAATCCACCCACCTTGGCCTCCCAAAGTGCTGGGATTACAGGCATGAGCCACCAAGCCTGGCTTCCGTTTCTTAAAAATATGTAGTCATCCAGCCTGGTCAACATGGAGAAACCCCGTTCCTACTAAAAATACAAAAATTAGCCAGGTGTGGTGGCGCACGCCTATAATCCCAGCTACTCGAGTGTCCGAGGCATGAGAATCACTTGAACACAGGAGGCGGAGGTTGCAGTGAGCCGAGATCACGCCACTGCACTGCAGCCTGGGAGACAGAGTAAGACTCTGTCTCAAAATAAAATAAATAAATAAGTAAATACATACATAAAATACAAGAACATTCCAAAATAGAAGTTTTCCTTATTTCATTTAACTGTTTTTTTTCTCTCCAGCTATTTTAATTGATTCCTAATGTTCAACATATATTTATTTAGCAACTAGTATATGCCAGACATGGTTGTTAAGTATTGAGAATATAAGCAAATAATATGTAACTGAAAACCTGCATAAACAAAAACATGGTCTCTGGCTTCATCCTGGTTACAGTCTAAGTCCTGAGAACTTAAAGGGCAGGGATGAGTTTTATAAGCTTGGTACCTCGCTGAGTGCCTTGCACATGCAAGAACCACAGTAACACTCTCTGATGATACTGATGATGTCTGCACTGCCTATAGATCTTTCTTATTGGTAGAAGAGAGATTCTTCACGCTGTAATCAGATCATTTTACCTTTGAAAATAGACTTTGGCTGGGTGCAGTGGCTCACGCCTGTAATCCCAGCAGTTTGGGAGGCCAGGGCGGGCAGATTATGAGCTCAGGAGCTAGATACCATCCTGGCCAACATGGTGAAACCCCGTCTATCAAAATACAAAAAATTAGCCGGGCGTGGTGGTGCACACCTGTAGTCCCATCTACTTGGGAGGCTGAGGCAGGGGAATTGCTTGAACCCGGGAGGCAGAGGTTGCAGTGAGCTGAGGTCGTGCCACTGCACTCCAGCCTGGCAACAGAGTGACACTCTGTCTCAAAAAAAAAAAAAAAAAAAATAGACTTCAGCCCAGCCAGACCCGGTGGGTCACACCTGTAATCCCAGCACTTTGGGAGGCCGAGCAGGCAGATCACCTGAGGTCAAGAGTTCGAGGCCAGCTTGGCCAACATGGTGAAACCCCGTCTTTACTAAAAATACAAAAAATTAGCCCGGCATGGTGGCACATAATTGTAGTCCAGGTACTTGGGAGGCTGAGGCAGGAGAATCACTTGAACCTGGGAGGCAGAGGTTGCGGTAGGCCGAGATCCAGCCACTGCACTCCAGCCTCGACAACAGAGCGAGACTCTGTCTCAAAAAAAAAAAAAAAAAGAAAAGAAAAAAGAAAATACTTCATCCAGCAAGAAAGAAAGCTGTCATACCGGATTCCTGAAAGTCACTTGGAATCTCATCCTTTTTAGGAATCTCAATAGCCTTGTCTTACTGAAATAACAAAAATTGCAACAAGTTTCCATGCATAGGCAAGGAGCTGTGGACCTTTGTAAACATTGCTCAGTGTCCAGTAATCCCATTGTTAGTTATTCACATGCAGAATAAATTCTCAAATGATAGCTCTTTGACATACACATTGTACAGAAATTAGTTGATTAGTTATATACATAGCCTCAGGTTCTAGATGACAGGGCTTACTCTTCATCAGTCTTTCGTTTTTTTTTTTTTTTTGAGACGGGGTTAGGCTCTGTCTCCAGGCTGGAGTGCCCTGGCGTGATCTTGGCTCACTGTAACCTCCACCTCCCAGGCTCAAGTGATCCTTCCACCTCAGCCTTCCAAGAAGTAGCTGAGACCACAGGCGCCCACCACCATGCCCAGCTAATTTTTTTGTATTTCTGGTAGAGATGGGGTTTCACCATGTTGCCCAGGCTGGTCTCAAACTCTTGAGCTCAAGTGAGCTGCCTGTCTCAGCCTCCTAAAGTGCTGGGATTATAGGCGTGAGCCACCATGACTGGCTTCCTCAGTCTTTCTGTAATAAAAAATCTTTTTTTTTTTTTTTTTTTTGATACAGAGTCTCACTCTGTCGCCCAGGCTGGAGTGCAGTGGCATGATCTTGGCTCATCGCAATCTCCACCTCCCAGGTTCAAGCAGTTCTCCTGTCTCAGACTCCTGAGTAGCTGGGACTATAGGCGTGAGCCACCAGGCCCAGCTAATTTTTGTATTTTTAGCAGAGATGGGGTTTCACCATGTTGGCCAGGCCTGTCTTGAACTCCTGACCTCAAGTGATCTGCCCGCCTTGGCCTCCCAAAGTTCTAGGATTACAGGCGTGAGCCACCATGCCCCGCCCTTTCCGAAATAAAACTTAGCAAATGCTGATGTGAATTAGAAACAGCAGTACAAAGGAAAGAATACAAAAAACCCACTGGTAAGTGGTTCTGAAAATAAATCATACAATCACTATTCTCTTTGATGAAAATATTTTTTCAAGATGATAAACAAGCACTGCAGATACCTACCATTGTGTTGCAACTGCCTACAGTATTGAGCACAGTGACATACTACGCAGATTTGTAGTCTAGAAGCAATAGGTTATTCAATATGGCCTAGGGGTATAGTAGTCTACACCACCTAGGTTTATGTAAACATACTCTATGATGTTCACACAATGATGTAATTGCCTAATGATGCATTTCTCAGAACATATCTCCACTGTTAAGTGATGCATGACTGTACGTTAATGTATCTGTGTTTTTCTGGGAGAAGGTTCCTATGACTTTCATTAGATTCTCAAAGGTGTTAATGATCCAAAAACTTCCTAAGAACTATGACCCCAAAAGAAAATAATCAGCACTCATATTCTAAGGAAACTAGCACATGGAATGAATTCAATAAATATTGTTAAATGAAATCTAAGTAAATAACTTTTATCTAGAGTATCATTAAACTTTTTTTTTTTTTTTTTTTTGAGATGGAGTCTTGCTCTGTCGCCCAGGCTGGAGTGCAGTGGCCGGATCTCAGTTCACTGCAAGCTCCGCCTCCCGGGTTCACACCATTCTCCTGCCTCAGCCTCCCGAGTAGCTGGGACTACAGGCGCCTGCCACCTCGCCCGGCTAGTTTTTTGTATTTTTTAGTAGAGACGGGGTTTCACCGTGTTAGCCAGGATGGTCTCGATCTCCTGACCTCGTGATCCACCCGTCTCGGCCTCCCAAAGTGCTGGGATTACAGGCTTGAGCCACCGTGCCCGGCCTTCATTAAACTTTTTTAATGCTGTCATCAGAAATATATGTTGAGTATGAAAGAAATCAGAGAAAAGAGGAGAAAAATGACAAATCAAGATGGAGTGACTACTACATGCAGGATAATGGTACAGGTGGTGGGAGGACTTTGTTAAGGTAATTTCTGCTTTTTAGGCACATATGATAAATGTGGGATGGTATGATAAAACATACAAAGTGGTGTAAGAATATTAGCAAAAGGAAAAAAGCAGTCAATGTATTTACAATATACAGTAGCCTTTCTAAAGGGGATAGCCTCTGAGGGAAAAGCCTAGGTTTGAAGGAGTTTTTGACATATACAGGGTTTAACTGTGCCATCTGCAATAGGAAAAGACTAGAAGTATGAGGTATTGAATAGAAGGTATTGGAATAAATGAAAACTGCCCCTTCCTGCTCCTCTTTTTACAGTTTTCAGCTATTGCGAAGAGAGCACCAGGGCAATGCGAAGCAATCCAGCGGTTTCTGAAGGGCACACTCCTTGGCTCTGCCTCCTTATGCTACTTTTGTGTGCTGGGGGTTGGGGGCAGTTTGCTGACTTGACCAGAGGATAAGGAAATCACTCCTCCAGTGCGCTGAAACCATTACAGATTTTTATTTGTTTTTATTTTATTTTTATTTTTGGAGATGGAGTCTCATTCTGTTGCCTAGGCTGGAGTGCAGTGGAGCAATCTTGGCTCACTGCAACCTCTGCTTCCTGGATTCAAGCGATTCTCCTGCTTCAGCCTCCCAAGTAGCTGGGACTACAGGCATGTGCCACCACACCCAGTTATTTTTTTGTATTTTTAGTAGAGACTGGGTTTTGCCATGTTGGCCAGGCTGGTCTCAAACTCCTGACCTCCAATGATCTACCCGCCTTGGCCTCCCAAAGTGCTGGGATTACAGGCATGAGCCACCCCGCGCCTGGTCCCATTGGATTTTGAAACAGGTATTAGCCTAACAAAGATCTTTCACCCAGAGGCAAATGCCTTGAAAAATTCCAGTTTATATTTGGGAAATGTCCCCAGTGGGAATATTTGAAAGCATAAAAGCACACCTCCAAGTCAGTGCTGCCGCTACTTCCTTCTGTGATGTTTCTGAGAAGTTCCAGCAGAAGGCCAAATCCAACTGGTGTCCAAACTCTTTCCCCATTTTGCTATTATGAGTTTTCTTAAAGTGAGGCATATCTGCAGCAACATATTTTACTTACTGGTGTCTTATTTTTTTACTACAGAAAAGTAACTAGGAAATACATGATGAGGCCATTATTGGGGGGATAAAGCCCAGGAATTTAGTCCAACTATGGTGATATTCATTGTTTGTCACTCTTCACCTCAAATATAGAGTACAAAAATACTACTGGGTGTAGTGGCTCATGCCTGAAATCCCAGCACTTTTGGTGGCCGAGACAGGAGGACTGCTTGAGCCCAGGAGTTCCAGACCAACCTGGGAAACATAGTGAGACACTGTCTCTACAAAAAATTAAAATTAAAATAATTAGCCGGGCATAGAGGCTGATACCTATAGTACTAGCTACTCAGGAAGCTTAGGTGGAAGGATCACATGCCAGGAGTTTGTGGCTGCAGTAGCTATGATCATGCCACTGCACTCCAGCCTGAGCGACAGAGTCAGACCCTGTCTCTAAACAAACAAGCAAAACAAAAATACTATCACTTATAAAAGTTATCATTCCTTGCATCTTCTCCTTCCCTAAACCCACTGCAACCACTTTCAGATCATAAATAACTTAGGGGCTGACTACTACAAACCATAAAATGGGTTCAACTTCCAGCTCTGGGTGAACCTGACAAGTTATTTATCCTTTGTAAGCCTAAATGCCCTTATTTGTGAAAAGGAGTAAATAACAAGGTTTTTGTGAACAATAAAGGAGACACTGCAAGTAAAAATATTGCATGGCATACTGTAACTGCTCAATAAGTATTTGCTATTATTCTTATTACTGCCTTCACTAGTGTCCGTATCTACAGTCCTTTGTAAAATTCACCTTGTGGCCAGGCATGGTGGCTCATGCCTGTAAAACCAGCACTTTGGGAGGTCTAGGCCGGTGGATCAACTTGAGGCCAGGAGTTAGAGACCAGCCTAGTCAACATGTTGAAATCTTGTCTCTACCAAAAATACGAAAGATTAGCTGGGTGTGGTGGTCACACCTGTAATCCCAGCTACTGGGAAGGCTGAGGCACAAGAATTGCTTGAACCTAGGAGGCAGAGGTTGCAGTGAGCTGAGACCGCACCACTGCACTCCAACCTGGGCAACTGAGCAAGACTCTACCTCAAAAAGAAAAAAAAAAAGAAAAAGAAAAAGAAAAAATTCATCTTGCACTTTGCTAACACATTTGGCTTTTTCTTTTCCTTTTTTTTTTTGAGACAGGGTCTTGCTCTGTCACACAGGCTGGAATGCAGTGGCGTGATCACACGTCACTGCAGCCTTGACCTCCCAGGTTTAAGTGATCCTCTTGCCTTAGCCTCCTGCGTAGCTGAGACCACAGGCATGCACCACCACGCTCAGCTAATTTTTCTTTTCTTTTTTTTTTTTTGTATTTTTTGTAGAGAAGGGGTTTTGCCATGTTGCCAAGGCTGGTCTCGAACCCATGGGCTCAAGCAATCCACCCACCTCTACCTCCACCTCCCAAAGTGCTGGCATTACAGACAGGCATGAGCTGTGGCATCTGGCCATATTTGGTATTCTTTTTTTTTTTTTTTTCCTTTTTCAACTCATTGCTTGCTAACACATTGGATATTCTTAGATCACCTTTGAGTTTTGTCAGTTTCTTTTCAAAACTCTTCAGTGGATTCCCTGCATACAGGATAGTCTTATCTTCTTGCCTGGAACGTGTAGCCATTCCCTAACTGGCCTTAACAAACCTGATACCAGCTTGGTCTTTCATGATGCTCGTTAATAATAGACTACACTTCTTCCCCTTCCCCAACACACCCTGCTCTTTCAGACTCTGCCTTTGTTCCTGGTGTTCTGTGTGTGTGGAATGCCTTCTCTATGTACATCCATATGGGGTGCTGAAGATGCCACCTTCCCCCACAAGGCTCTGATCCCTTTAGCAGAGCAAACGCTCTCTGCACTCCTGAAATAACTTGTCGTTTTCTCCCATCTTGAAAAAGTGTTACTTAGGTTCACATTATCTCCCAACCTAAAATATAAATCCTTTAAAAACCAAGGTTCACGTTTGTTACATTTTACATACTCATGGCCCAGGGTCACACTCACAATCGGTACAAATACCCATAATGAAAGCAGAATGTGGTAACAGAAGACAGTGAAACAAAGTGCTGAGGGAGCCCAGCAGAGGAAGAGTTTATTTCATTTGCCTTCACATTTGAAGTAAATCTTTAAGGATATTAGAACTGTGTTGGGCAGAAATGATGGAAATCAGGAATCTAGGCTAAGGCAGCAACATGAATAAAGGTGGAGAGGGAAATGCACAACGGAAGAACAATTCATATGGCTAAAATTTCGGTGGCAGGTTGTTAGGACTAAAAAGGCAGATTATAGAGGGCCCTGAAGGAACTCCTAATTGCATTTGGACTCAATTTTGAGGTCATGGGAAGCTAATGAGGTTTTTGAGCCGGGAAATGACAGTCAGATGTGTGTTTTAGAAAAATGACTCTATCAGCTGGGCACACAATGGAACTAGGGATGAGACCATTAGTTTGCATGTGTGTGTCCCTCCAAAATTCATGTTAGAACTTAAACCCCAAGGTGATGGTATTAAGAGCTAGGGCTTTTGGGGAAGTGATTAAGTCATAAAGACTCCACCTTCATGAGTAGGACTAATGCCCCTATAAGAGAGGCATCAGAGAGCCGCTTGGCCCTTCCAGCTCTTCACCCACGTGAGGATACAGCATTTATGCCCTTTCACTCGTCTGCCTTCTGCCACGTGAGGATGCTGCAGCAAGGTGCCATCCTGGAAGCAGAGACCAAGCCCTCTCCAGACACCAAATATGCCAGTGCCTTGATCTTCAACTTCCCAGCCTCCAGAGCTGAGAGAAATAAATTTCTGTTGTTTACCAATTACCCAGCCTGTGGTATTTTGTTACAGTATCAGGAATGGACTAAGGCAAAGACCAATAGAGACTTTCGCAATAGTTAGGAAGACAGTAATGGTATCTTGAACTACAGTGGTGGCAGTGAGAATGTGAAGAGGCAAGATGTGAAAGGAGACAGAGTGGAAAGAGAACTTCAACAGGGTGATGGAGAAGAAGCAGGTGTTCTCAACCTGGAGTCTATGGAGAGAACTTAGGGGGGTCCATAAACTTGCACAGAAAAATAGAACATCTTTATTTTCATTAACCTGTAAGTTAAATGTAGCATGTCTTCAATTACGAATACAGGCAACACACCAATGGCACCGGACTTCATCAGATTGGCAAAGGGATCCATGGCATAAAAAAGAACTTCTTCACTCTAAGGGCCTAAAAGTCTGGTAATGTCTTTACCAGAAACAAAGATTACAATTAAATACAAAAATTTTAAAACATTAAAAACAAAAACAAAACACAACAATGTGTGGGGACAGAGGGAAGGAAGAGTAGTAAAAACAGAAAAAGTTCTGTTTGACTTTAGATGTGCTGAGTTTCAGGTGTCAGCCCACCCTTATTTCATAAGAGGACATCCGATTTCTTATGCCCAGTCGCCTTCAGCAGGGAACCTGAATCATCTCCATATAGTAGGAATCTGCATTTCCCATTCTGTTCCTCCTCCCATCTCTCCGCATTGAAAAGAGTCCAGGGGTGACCAACTGTCCTGGTTTGCCTGGGACAGAGGGGTTTTCCAGGACACATTCAATGCTAAAACCAGGAAAATCCAAGACAAACTATGATGAGCTCATCATCCTAAGAGGCCCTCAAATCTGGCACTGTATGCTAATAAGGCTATAATAATACTATCTACATTACAAAACTATGCTATTTAAGGTTTCTTTTAGATCTGAGTTTGTCCATCTGTTCTCATGAGATGGAAAATCCTGAAGGAAAATCTTCCTTTCATAAGGTCAGACTCAACAAATCCATTAGTAACTGCATATCATTATGTCAATAGTCCCACAATTTATACAGTTCTGGCACATCCACCTATCATGCAATCCTCACAAGAACTCCATGAGGTAGATTTGATACTCTTCCTATCACAGAAACCGAGGCTCTGCAAGATTTATTACTTTGCTTTACCTCACCCAGCAAGCAAAGTGGCCGGCTCCTAGCACTGCAGCTGTCAAAGAACACTGAGACACTGTGTGTTCTACAGAGACAAGAGTGGCTGTTGCTACACGGAGATTATGCAGAGTTGCAATTTCTTTCTATTGCCATGTCCAGGAACTCAGTGCTCTGCCACTGCACTGATTCACAATAATATGAAGTGTTAGTTTTAAGCACAAGGTACCCTTAAGGTAAGGTGTCGGCTGACCTAAGGGAAAAGGCATAAAAGCCAAAAAATAAATGTCTCAAACCGGTAAGATTAAGCAAGAACAGCAATAATTTGCAAATGAAAATGTATGGCAAATGGTACAAAAACTGTGCTCCCAGATGCAGCTCTAATTAGAAAATCTACACACGGTAGTAAGTGTACCTGTATTAGTCAATACAGAAAATCAACATGCCCGTGTGTGCCTGCGTTGATCGATCCAGGAATCTTAGCCCGGGATGGAACGGTGAAAGCCAGGATAGATAAACCACGGTAGTAACGTACTACTAATGCTCCATACACTTAAGGGAATGGCCCTGCCAGGTTTATTGGCCCTGCAATTCACCAGCTACCTCTTCCTGTCGCCATGGCAACACCCACACCCAACAGCTCCAGAATTCACCTTTGGATGTCCACAATCCACCGAATTTGCACCTACGCAGTTCAAATAAACCAACAAAAGACATCCCCACCCGCTAAACTGAGACAATCACTACCTTTTCCATTTCCCCGATTTCTAACTCATCCAGGGAACATGTCTTTAATTTTTCACCCATATCCACTGAAGGGAGGGTGAGTCCTAAACAACGACCACTTTTGATAACAGTGAGAGGGTTTTTTTTCTTTCCTCCCCCTCCCCCCGCTTTTATTGCGGGTTTGGACATTAGAGACAAACGAAAACCGGATGCACACACAAACATTTGCCTAAAAAAGGCAAGTTAGTTGATATGATCAAAATAATTTTCAGCCAACGTCTCGTGGCACGTCTGTCAGGCAAGCTGAGTTTTACCCCCGCAGGCGACCGCCTCTGGAGCTGAGAAATAGTTTCCAGCGCGGCAGTTTGATTTACAGCTCTCAAAAACAAAAACGCATTCCGTGCCGGCGGGACCGCGCACAGCGTGAGCAACAACCATGACGTATTCGAGAGAGTTTTCCAGAACGGCTCTCTGGCTCGAGCAAGATGCCCAGGCAGCAAATCTCATTTCTGCTGGGAGAAAGGGAATCAAATCGCACCCCACTGCGCCAGCCCAGAGAACGCAGACCAATCAGTTTTATTTAAACGGTAGTTAAACCCTTCCTCAGACCCTGAGCTCTGCCCCGAGCCCCGAGACCTCGCTTTCTACCCCCACCACATCCCTAAGACCTGGGAAAAACAAAACGACTCGCCGTAGAGGAAAAGGAAACCCCAAACAAAACTCGGTGGCAAAGCCTTTTTCTACTGGCCAAAGAGAGCCGCGAAGACCCCTTGCGTCCGGGGCCGTCCGCGCTGCCACTAGTAAAGATGGCGGCCATAGGCGGAGCCGCTCCCTACGAAGGCCGCGGGCTGCCCCACCGGCCACGACCATTCACGCGGAGGCCTCCACGCCCGCCGCGGCTTGACGCATTGCAGGTACAGCGCGACCAATCAGGCGGCGCGGCTCTTTTCGGCCAACCACTGCAGGGTCGCGCCGGCCTATCAGAGCGTCCTTGTCAAACAGAACGAGGAAAGAAGCCTCAGCAGCGCCAACTAAGCAACCGGTTACAGAGCTCGTTCCGGTGAGTGTGTGACGACACCACCGTGTGCTCCTCCGCTGGGAGATATAGTGCCCTCGCCCGAGCCTCGCCCCGCCCGCGAGCGCTCCAGAGGCTTGGGCGTGGGGCTAGCTCCTCCCCTCCGCTTGACGGGCGGTGGTTCCCCCGAGACAGAAACTTGCCTGAAAAATAATACCAAATTCCCGTGCTGCGGTCCGTGGCCCTCCATGGGGCGACGTGAACTAGCGTCGCCTGCCCCCTTGCTCTTTGCCGTTCGTCCTTCGCGTTTTGTGAAAACAGTTGGCGCCGCAGAAATGAGATAAACGCCCTGAGCTCGAAACCCGCACTCGAACTGTCACCGAGCCGACCCTTCCTGTTTTGGAGCCCAGGGCCCGGCCACCCGAGAAGCACCCTCGTAGGCACTTTGTTTCTAGAAGGGCCCGTTTCCATTTCCTTCCTAAGGTTTCCTTATCTCCTGCGGCGGGAGGGGTCCGCTGGGCTCGGGTTTTCAGCTGCGTCCGAGCTGCAGAGGGCTGCGGAGTGAACGCGGCCAGGAGCCCGCCTGGGAGCCCGCAGCGCCCGGGATCCGGGCAGAGGCCTGATAGCCGCTGCTTGGCCCTCGCTGGCAGGGTAGACCGAGGGGAGGCTTCTGGCCTCCTCCCCCTTAAGCCCCTTATTGCTTCTGTGGGGAAGGGCCTCTTAGGCAGAGGCGAAGGTCCCGGGAGATGACCTCTCCCATGGGCCACATCTGCTGCCATTGTCTGTGTCGTGCCAGAAGGTACCTCTCAGCCCTCAGTGCAGTGAAAAATCTGACACCCAAGAAGGTCGATTGACACGCCTAACGTCACATAGCAATTTAGTAGCACAGCACAGAATAGAAGCTACCCAGGCTGGCTGTCTCCCAGGCCTGTGTTTCTCTACCACAGTAACACTGCATCTTCCAGAGCTGAAGCTGTAGTTATGAGATGGCTCAAGCATTTGGGGGAACTGGAAGGCAGACCTGGGAATGAAGAGAATCGTTTTCTCTGAGCAGAATTTTCAGTCAGTGACCTACAGAAAAAGTAGAGAAGAAACATTACTTGGTTATTGTCACTGTTCCAAGAAGCTAGCTAAGAAAATTAAATCGTGTGGATTTCTTAAAACTGCAGTTTCGTGTAACCTCCAAACATCTATCTGTGACTTTGGCACAAGGTGGCTTGGATGTCTGATCTTTGTGATTGAACTATGTTCACATCCTGTTTCTAAGACTGTGTTACTAATGGTTTTTCCTGAGGTTTTACAACCAGTGGTGGTGTCTGCGCTGTAGTCAAGTGAAGGTTCTTTGATCTAAGGCTATACTTGTCAGTTGCTGTTTATTGCTTCTTAAACTTTTACTCAAAGTCTTCTTCAAAAAGGAGAAAAGCTGTGGTTTTCTTTCTGTAGGCGGTTAGTAGTCATCCCCAAAGATGTTTGCCAAGTGAGCAAATATATTGGAACTTCCAAATGAGCATTTCACTGTAAAAATACCTGCCCCCAAAACAATACGTCATGTTTCTTTTGCAATTTATATGGTATAGGAAACATGTACTGTGACTTCTTTGTAGCAAACCAGATCCTGATGTGAAAAAAGAGATCTAACTGTGCCAATAACAAATTGAGAATTCTTGAGTAAGTTCCTTTCCTGTGTTCTTGGGACCTCAGTTTTTCTTTCTTTTCTTTTTTTTTGTTTGAGACGGAGGCTCGCTCTGTCGCCAGGCTGGACTGCAGTGGCATGATCTCGGCTCACTGCAACCTCTGCCTCCCAGGTTCAAGCGATTCTCCTGCCTCAGCCTCCCCAGTAGGTGGGATTACAGGCATGTTTCACCACCTTGGTCAGGCTGGTCTTGAACTCCCGACCTCAGGTGATCTGCCCGCCTCAGCCTCCCAAAGTGTTGGGATTACAGGCATGAGCCACCGCGCCCGACTGGGACCTCAGTTTTCTACTATGTAGAATTTGAGGACTGGATTAGAGAATTTCCAGATTCCCTTCCAGCTCTAGTATTTGATTCCCCTGTGGAGAAATTGGACCATAACTAGAGCTGAAGCTGTAGTTATGAGATGACATAACGAAGTCTTCATTATGTCATTATACTTAGGCTTATCTGTTTCTGTGTATAATGCTTGACATTGTACAAGTTGCTTATATGTTTATTTTTATATTCAGTCTTCCCAATATTTATAATACTTCCAGAGGAAGGGTCCCAGTTTTACAAAGAAGTTAGGCTTACCAGGAAGCCTGAACTACATTTATCTAAATGTGAATTGGTGTGCCACAAAATACTCCTTGAGGCTTACTACTTCAATCCTAGTACATGTAAAACTTGCTTTTTAGCAGTCAGCAAATGAGCTCACTAAATTGTGAACTCCTTAAGGACAAGGCCTGTTCGATTCATCATCATATTGTCTGTGCCTAGTGAATTTCCTTTACATTTCTAGATAAAGATTTACTGAAGGAATGAATGAACAGTAATTAGGACAATAGTAGGAGAATCTGGATTTGAAAGGGCCTTTGAGTCCCAAGAAAGTCAATCAAAGGCAGGATGCAGTGGCTTACACCAGTAATCCCAGCACTTCGGGAGGCTGAGGTGGGCAGATCACTTGAGCCCAGGAGTTCAAGACCAGCTTGGGCAAACTAGGGAGACCCTGTCTTTACAAAAAATAACAAAAATTAGCCGGGCGTGGTGGTGCACACCTATGGTCCCAGCTAATTGGGAGCCTAAGGTGGGAGGATCACCAAAGGCCAGGAGTTTGAGGCTGCAGTGAGCTATGATCGCGCTGCTGGACTCCAGCCTGGGTGACAGAGTAGGACCCTGTCTCAAAAAAAATCAGTATTTATGGAGTATCTACAACATAGAAGGTTCAGTTTCTTTTTTCAACGCAATTTTTTCCCCCTCTGGTTGAGTTGTCTCCATTTTTTTATTTTTAAGTTAAAGAAATATCATTGTGGAACATTAATGATCTTAAATATCAGGGCTTATCTCCAAGCTCTCCTTTGTATGTATTCTATTACATTTTTTGAAGAATACAAAGATTTAGAAGAAAATGATTTTTAAAAAACCTATCTGACTCACTCAAACAAAATTGCTCACTTTCCCGGTCTATTGTTGCTTTTCTGGTCTTTGGAAAGAGATGATGTCTTCTACCCAGCCTTGGATTTTTTTTTTTTTTTTTTTTTTGTCCTTCCTTTTTCTTTGGTGGGGGCAGTTTTTGGAAATAAATGTCACAATGGATCAGTCAATTTGAGTAGGCATGGTCTAGTCTGTCGTAAGTATTTTATATGGGTACCATTTGACGAAGTCAGAATTCTATAATGATTTTTAACTTTTTTTTTTTTTTTTTGAGACAGTCTCATTCTGTCACCCAGGCTGGAGTGCAGTGGCGTGATCTTGGCTCACTGCAATCTCTGTCTCCTGGGTGCAAGTGATTCTCGTGCCTCAGCCTCCAGAGTAGCTGGGACTATAGGCGTCTGCCACCACACCTGGCTAATCTTTGTATTTTTTGTAGAGATGGAGTTTCACCATATTGGCCAGGCTGGTCTCAACTCCTAGCCTCAAGTGATCCACCTGTCTTGGTCTCCCAAAGTGCTGTGATTACAGGCGTGAGCTGCCATGCCAGGCTGATTTGTAACATTTCTAAAAAGATGTAACTCTTGAGACAAGTCCACTGTGACCTCAGATGTATATACATCCACATCTCTAAGAGTCTCCTGGTTACTAGGGAATTCCGCACAAGTTCCTCACAAAATTCACAAGCAAGAATATTTATAACATGAAATTCTAAATCTGGGAAGAACCAGAGAAAGTCCATCTGGTCTAACTTTTACATTTTCCAGATAAGAAAACTAAGTCCCAAGAAGGGACTAGTTAGGGAAAGAACAGGTTTTTAGACTGCTCTTTCCTTTGACCTTTGAAAACATTTTAATCAAAGAACAGTCATAATAAGGGGAGTAGAGGAATGTTATCATTCACAGGGCTTCCAAGTGACTGTGGAAAATCTTGGGAGACTGCTTTGGACTTTGTTATCCATTTAGGGATTGGCTCTTCTGAATTGTTCTCTGTGCTAGGCCTTATCTAAACCACTTGCCTTAAATCTTTGACCTTCATTTAAATTGCTGACACTTTTGCCTTGTGAAACTTTATCATAATTTCTTCTGTCTTTTTTAGGCTAGCAGCATTTCCCGTTCTTATTCCCAGAAGAGCTCAGAGAAGTTTATTTTTTGAGATGAGTGATGCATAAAAAGAAATGTGGCTACACAATTCTAATTATTTCATAAAGTTCTGAGGTATTTTTAGGGTATTGCAAAGTGCTAATAAAAAAAAATCATGTTCATGGATATACAGAGTGGAATAATGGGCTTTGGAGACTCCAAAAAGTGGGAGGGCAGTAAGGGATGAGAAATTACCTATTGGGTACATTGTACACTGTTCAGGTGACAGTCACACTAAAAGCCCAGACTGTGCAATATATACATGTAACAAAAATGTACCCTTTAAATCTATAAAAAAAAAATCCTTTCTAGCCCTAGTTTGCCAAGGGTTTTTTTTTTTTCATGAAGAACGTTTATAATAAACTCTTTGTTCTGCATAAAAAAAGAATAATGTTTGTGTCTTTATTTCTCATTTTGCGATTTTTAGGCTGCTTTCTAAACTTTTGATTTCTTCAGGAGGTTAAAACAGTATGATTGGACTTGTTTAGAGCATGGTGCTCTTTCACAGAAAGAGAAACTTGTTCCAAGGCTTCAGCGGCATCCTAACCCCCTAACCTAGCTGGCCGTCTAACAAATATTCACAGCAAAACAAGTTTCGAAAGTCAGAATGGCTCGTTGGGAGCCTATGGTGTCGCCATATGGAACACAGTTTGAAATGTGTGCTCAAACCACGAAGTATTCCCAACTGCAAAGGTTCCCACAGGTCTCAATTGAATCTGTATAAAAAAGTAAAAAATAAAAATAAAGTTCCTACAGGTACAAAGCACAGAATACCTTTTCTCTCCCCTTCTTTAGGATTTGAAAATCAGAAATGCCTCTAGTAGAATCTCCGTGTCAGTAGACCATTTAAAATATGGTTCATATGTTTTGCTGCTATTCAGTTTTAAGGTCATTTCCTAAGTTTCAAACTTTGAGGGGAAACAGGTGCAACTGTGAACCTTTGTGTGGCAGGGAAGAGCTAGAGCAGTGAAACATGAAACTATAAATCAGTTCTCTGAGTCACAAATCTCTTGGGCTGCTCTGGAAGACAGTGATGACTCAGCAGCATTGCATAGGACTGGTGGAGGGTGAGGCGGCTGAGGGCTTGGTGCCCTGGGCACCAACCTGTTGGGGGTGCCGCCAAATGATGGGAGCCCGAGTTGGATCTTCCCACTGCTGAGCCCTTCCACAGACCAACTCAGACCCCCTGACCTGGGTTCTGAATGGATTTCTGACCTACCCATTGCCATTTAGCACACTGATACTTTAAATATTATAAGCAACCACATCTTACATTTCCCTAGGGTTTGTTTATTACACTAATGTTACAGATGAGATAGCTGAGTCTGCGTGGCTAAGCGGCTAACGAAGCAGCCATTTAGCCTAGCAAATGAGATGCAGCAATATGGTCCTCTTCTTGGGAAAAAACTACTTGCTTTGTCAAAACAGTGAAAATAACAAAGCCTTGAGTAACCTTTCATCAAAATAAGACATTTTCGGTCTATCCTTTTGGTTTATGAGAATGAGAATGAGAAGGAAGGTGACACAGTGATATTCAGTTGTACAACTTGAAAACACTCCTGAAGGTACATCTTTTCAGTGGCCAAATGATTCAGTCATCCCGTGTGATGCCTGGAGTTGGTTTATTAGCCAATGACTCAGAGCCTCGACTTAGAATGAATAAAACTCAATAAGCATCTTCACTAGATTTAGGTGGAGGTGGTTTTTCTGTTCAAAGACTACTCCCCTTTGACCATATTTTCTCCATTATAGGAAGCAGAGGATGGATCCAGTTATGTGAAAGTCTGAAGAAAATTGCCAAAGGATGGGTCAGCCAGGGTATACGCTTGCTCGTGACTATAGAAGGATACAGGTTGGGATCAAAGCAGGGGTAGTTCAGGATGTTCCGGAGGAGGTGTGGCCTCCCACCTTGCTTTCAGAATTAGAGCAAAGGACTTTCTTTTCCTTTTGTATTTTGAGAAATTCACTTTTAATATCCTCTTCAGTCCTGAGAGTAAATCGAGCTCAACACTAATCAATTAAATAGTCGACTGGTGTTTAATGAGTCAAAGGCTATGCTGAGTTCAAAAAGTATATCTTGGCTTCTACTACTATATCTGATGCTAGATATATGAAACGATAATATCAGGTAGAAAAGGACAAGAGGGGTAGGAGTTCAGCAGAGAGGACGTTCATTTGGAGTTGGGATAATCAGGAAAGTTTGAAACATGTTGCATTTAAACTGGGCATAAAGGACCCGTAGGATTTAGATAGGTGGTGAGGATATGGACAGGCGTTTGGACACTGAGAATGGCATGGAAACGGCAATGAGTTGAGAGGGGA
Source organism: Theropithecus gelada (assembly GCF_003255815.1). Classification (NCBI taxonomy): domain Eukaryota; kingdom Metazoa; phylum Chordata; class Mammalia; order Primates; family Cercopithecidae; genus Theropithecus; species Theropithecus gelada. The sequence continues at coordinate 91,793,978 of NC_037675.1, forward strand.
CAATGTATGTTCAGGGGACAGAGACTACAGTGGTTTGTCTGAAGCAAAGAATGTGTAGAATAACAAAGGATGGTAATGCTGAAAAAGTAGATTGGCAAACTGTTGAAAGGCATTGGGAGCCATTGAGGGTTTTTGAGCAAGGGAGTGACATGATGAAACTGCTGGCAGCTGTGCCTTGGATGGATCAGAAGCGGACAAGCTCATTGGGATAAACAAAGATCATGGATGTGCTATTAGAAATTTTGGGATCCTCAACATTCCTGATCCAGGCAAACACAGATGTTTCTTTTTTTAAAATTTCTAGAATGGAGCTATCTGATAGAACTTATTGCAATGATGGAAATGTTCCATGCTGCCCAATATGGTAACCACTAGCCATATGGGCCTATTGAACTCTTGAAATGTGGCTATAAACTGAGGAACTCAATTTTAAGTTTTAATTAAGTTTGATTTAAATAGCCACATGTGATTAGTGACTACTTGATTGGGCAGCACAGCTCTAGAAGGAAGGACAGAGGCTATTTATTGATTGAAAACCAAACCACACAGTTGCCAAATTAGATCTTAACTCTGTTGGAATTGGTGGGGCCAAGTCTTTGATAAAACCCACAATCAGCGTCAATTTACCTGATTTATCATTATGGTCTGGTTTTCCTTGTGTCAAGACCTCAGCGAAAGTACCCATTTGTGCCAATCACTGGCTCTGCTCTACAGGCAAACTGAGTCACCCCAAAACCTGCCATTTCAGCTTGTCGCTGTGGCCACATACCCTCAACTGAATAGCTGTTAAATTACTTGTAAGCTGTTAAATGTCTATTGTTGCATGGAGAAGTCTTAGACCTGTTCTATGGTTTGGCCTGCATTCTAGCACATATGTTGAAATATGAAGTTGCTGGTTATCATTTGGATGCTAATTGAAGTTACTATTCCCCTTGCTTTTGGAGTGATGAGGAAAATGGTAGTTTAAGAATTTCCAGGCCTGGCTAGACACAATGGCTCATGCCTGTAATCCTAGCAATTTGGGAGGCCAAGGTGGATGGATTGCTTGAGCCCAGGAGTTAGAGACCAGCCTGGGCAACATAGCAAGACCCCAAATCTAAAAATAGTAATAATAATAATAAAAAATTAATTAATTGAATTTAAAAAAAGAATCTCCAGGCCAGGCATGGTGACTCACTCCTATAATCCCAGCACTTTGGGAGTCCAAGGCACTTTGAGCCCAGGGGTTCGAGGTTACAGTGAGCTATGATCATGCTATTGTACTCCAGCCTGGGGGACAGAGTGAGACCCTATCTTAGAAGACAAAAAAACAAAGAAAAAACCCAGCTTGAAGTTAGTGTAAACAACTAAAGAACAAAACTATGGTCTTATCCCATGGGGCATTTTACTATCTGAATTCACACACAGTACTTGGTCCCTAAGTCTGTGTAACCATTGGCTGCCTTTGACTTAAGGGCTCAGTTGGTTAAAGCCCAAAGCTGAGGCTCAAGTCATGGGTCCAATCTCATTAATGGCCAATTATTTTGCTCTGTTCTCATTCTCTATCCCTGACCCCACTTTCTGTGTTGCATATTTATGACCTTGGTCACGAGGGTGGCTTGACCAGAGAGGGCACAGAGGAAGGCAAATCCATCACCACAGCTACTAGCAAAACAAGCACAAGCCCTGTGAATGGAGGAAAATATGTGTTTTCTCCTATACAAAGCAAAGTGTTTAAAAAACAAAAAACAAGAATGAGGCACTCAAAGCTGGTGAATGGTGCTGTTTGGAAATATTGCACTTCAGACCACTGAATATACTGGTGACCATCACAAGCTGGAACATACAACGGTACGGTTAGTCTGGCTATGAGTCATTTAAAATCATGGGACACTAAACAGATGCCCTATATGCTAAAATGGATAATATTTTTCTCATGGTAAGTTGTCATGGCCAAACACTTGCTTATTATGTTCTGATGGTAACATAGTTTCAAATTTAAATGTAATGTAAGAATATTCCCTCTGCTCATTACCTATGTGAGTCATTCATAAATATTATAAGAACAAAAAAGATAATCACAAAATTTTAAATGGAAAAATAATGGAGTATTTTATTTATTGACAGAGATAATAAAACTTTTTATGATAATCCTGAATAGAATTTAATGAAATGTAAATCCAGATGCAAACAGCAAGAATCTGTTCTGGCAATTGGAGATGATTAGTGAAGTGGAGAATCCTGAATGGTGGATATTCATCTAAGTACTATTGGACCATGGGGTGGAGAAGGAGGGAGTCGAGGATGGTGAAGAGGTATTATTTACTATCAAACCAACCAACCAACCATATCTGTCTCTACCTGTCTCTCACACACACAACTGGATGTCTGACAGTGAGCAGGGCTCTTGACCTCTCTAGACCTCAGAGGCAAAATGAGAATTGTCCTCCAGCTAGAAAGCATCACAAAGTAAATGTTTTGCTTTAGATTTTCTTCCCCAAACACTCCATATTCCTTATGTAGGAGATAGAGCCATTACTATATTCCTATGATCTTATGTTAAATCTTTGGGTAAGAAGTATCTCTTTATAAACCAAATTTTCATCTTAATCTTTGCCACTTCTTCCTCCTACCCCAAATAAAAATAAAAATAAATTCTATTAAGTTGCAAGAGATAGTTATAGTGTAATGCTTAAGTGCTTGGGCTTTCAGCTAGATTTTTGGGTTCCACTTAAATTAGGCAAATCACTGACTTGTTCAGTGCCTCAGTTCCTTTGTAAGAATAATAATGATACTTGCTTCACAGGATGGGTAGGAGGATGAAATAATACATTTAGCACAGGGCCTGGCCATAGTCAATGCTGAGTAATTGTTATTTTTTATTTTTACTTTTTGAGACCGAGTCTTGTACTGTTGCCCTGGCTGGAGTGCAGTGGTGTGATCTCCACTGACTGCAACCTCTTTCTCCCGGGTTCAAGCGATTCTGCTGCCTTAGTCTCCCAAGTAGCTGGGATTACAGGCGCCTGCCACCACGCCTGTATTTTATATATATATATATATATATATATATATATTTTTTGAGATGGAGTCTGGCTCTGTCGCCCAGGCTGGAGTGCAGTGGCCGGATCTCAGCTCACTGCAAGCTCCGCCTCCCGGGTTTACGCCATTCTCCTGCCTCAGCCTACCGAGTAGCTGGGACTACAGGCGCCCGCCACCTCGCCCGGCTAGTTTTTTTGTATTTTTTTTAGTAGAGACGGGGTTTCACCGTGTTCGCCAGGATGGTCTCGATCTCCTGACCTCGTGATCCGCCCGTCTCGGCCTCCCAAAGTGCTGGGATTACAGGCTTGAGCCACCGCGCCCGGCCTATTTTTTATATTTTTAGTAGAGATGGGGTTTCACTATGTTGACCAGGCTGGTCTTGAACTCCTGACCTCATTATCCGCGCGCCTCAGCCTCCCAAGGTGCTGGCATTACAGATGTGAGCCACCGCGCCGGGCGAGTAATTATCATTTTTAAACTATTTCCATTTCTCCATTTCCATTCTCCATTTCTCCATCTTCAATATATGTATATGTGTGTATACATATATATGATAGAGGTTATATATGTATATGTTATACTCATATAACCTCAGACACAGGGTTTCACAGCTAGAAGGAATTTCTAGATCAAGTACAAAACTCTTGTTACATCTGTGTCCTTTCTGTCAGATTCAGAGGGTTACAGTGATTTGGTTAGTGACAGAAATGATATTTAAACATGAGATTCCTGGCTTGGGGCTGGCTGCATCGTTTTTACTTTTCTTTCATTTACTTTTATCTTATTTAAATAATTTCCTATAGAACAATTTCCTTTAAATATGAAATGTTCCATAGGTTTTTGGTTCTCAGTAAATTATGATGTTACAATAATGTGGCTTATTTTCCTGATTGCTGATCTCTTCATAAATTAGGACGTGAATTCACTTAAAGCAGTCTATTTGATCACGAAAACCCAGTGACTTCTAAGTAGGCAGTCAGAAGAGTCTGCTTTATGAAACAGACAAACACCTAACATTGGACCTTTAAAATGTTCAGATATCAATACCACGAAAATATTATCTGATATTAGAGCCCCTGAGCAAGGGCTCAAGCTCTATTTTATGCCCCATCCCTGACTCACAGTAAGATCTTGGGCAAGTCACCTGACCTTCTTATATTTCAGAGTGTCAAACTGTGAAAAGCATGTCCATAAAACTGTGCAAGCATGACCTCATTATAAACCCGATGGGCTTGAGTGCTTTGATACATTAAAGAATTACCGAAAGAGAACTCTAGTTTGTAAAATACGAAGAATGAGGAAAATAAATTTTACTATAGTAAGTAAAAGGATTCTGAAATGTACAGTTTTTAGCAAGTAAAGTCATAAAAAAGTTACAAAATGTTATATTTGGGTGAAATAAGGTTAGCGACAGAGGAAAAATATTATTTTAGAGAATGCTTCACTTTTGAAACCATAGATTGTAGCAACTTAACCAAAATAATTACAAGGAATGAAAGACTCAGAAATGAGTAGATCCTTAATAATTAAACACATTTCTAGGCCATTATTTCCCCCTACTTATACAATGCATACCATGTTTTAAAATGTATTTCACTGGCCAGGCGCAGTGGCTCACACCTATAATTTGGGAGGCCAAGGCACGTGGATCACTTGAAGTCAGGAGTTTGAGACCGGCCTGGCCAATATGGTGAAACCCCCGTTTCTACTAAAATTACAAAAATTAGCCAGGTGTGGTGGCAGGCGCCTTTACCTGTAATCCCAGCTACTCAGAGGCTGAGGCAGGCGAATCGCTTGAATCCCCGAGGGGAATGTGGCAGTGAGCCGAGATTGAGCCACTGCACTCCAGCCTGGGCAATAGAGGGAGGCGCTGTCTTAAAAAAACAGAAAAATGTATTTCACTCACTACTATATGAAAAGCCCTGGAGAAAGAATACCAATACCCTTAGGAAAGAAGCAGTTTTATTATTATTATTATTATTATTATTATTATTAGATGGAATCCCGCTCTGTCGCCAGGGAGGAGTGCAATAGCGCCGTCTTGGCTCACTGCCATCTCCGACGCCCTGGTTCGAGGGATTCTCCTGCCTCAGCCTACTGAAAGTAGCTGAGATTACAGGCACACGCCACCATGCCAGACTAATTTTTGTATTTTTAGTAGAGACGGGGTTTCACTATGTTGGCCAGGATGGTCTCGATATCCTGACCTCGTGATCCACCTCCCAAAGTGCTGGGATTACAGGTGTGAGCCACTGCGCCCGGCCAAGAAGCAGTTTTAATAATGAGTTTGGCCATTTAGGCTTGTAACTAACTGGATTATTGAATATTCTTTAAAATTACTTTGTATTAGTCCCTTTTCTTCTATTTCCTTATTTCCAACTCTCCCATTAGTATGCACGCTTTATTCCTACTCAAGTTTCCCCCTATGAGCCCAGGAGGAGTAGTAGTATTTTTGCAGCGATTGGGTTTAGGTTGGTGAAGTGAATGGTGTCTTTCTAATCTGCAGAGGGAAGGCAGCACCATCCCCTGGCTTGCTGCTGCAGCCTCTCTTTAAACAGCAGGTTCACTCTTTCTGCGGCATTCCAGAAGGAACACCAGTAGGAACAGCTCCACACATGCTGACATCTTGTCTGAGGTTATCCCAAGAAGTCCTGTGGCATTTGCAATGTGCCTGTATAGTTTCCCTTTAAAAAAAAAAAAATCTTCCTGCAGACTTTGTTGAAACCACAAACAAACATAACCAAGCAAAGCCCTTTCTAGCAGAGCATGTGAATCACACACTGCTATATTCTGTGAAACAGTAAGCAAATGATAACCTCCAACTGTTGCCCGGGCCCTGTAAACAAAAGATCAAATTCTGTGTTCTGCCTTGGCAAGAAAAGAAACTGCAGCATTTTGTCAAGATTTTTACAAGTCCTGGGCTTCACATTACTGGCTGAAATTGTTCTTTCTCTACTTTACAGAAAAATGGAAAACACTAGTAAACTTAAAGATTTAAATGTTATTTTAAAAGGAATATAATAAAAAATGGAAAACACTAGTACATTTAAAGATTTAAATAGTATTTTAAAAAGAATGTAATCAAAACTGTAGTTTAAAATACAATCAGGCTCCATAATAGAGGCAATTGGCTGTGTGTTCCACCTGTAATGCAGGGGATTTGAAGCATCTATTTTTTCCCTTGTTTCTATGGATTTATGAATAAAGACTCTGACCCCCCTCAGGATTAGGAAAATTACGAAAAATTTAAAGCCTGGGTTTTAAGGTCTGTAGAAGCTGCACAGGTACACTAATTTTAGTAAGACGGGCGCCAGAATGAATAGTTTCCTCCACAGGAAAAAGAGAACAAAATAGTAGGGGAGAAATATTCAGGCATCCTAAAAAATATTCAGTGGAAACGTGAAAACATTAAAGACTGATTAAACATCGCAGCATGACACAGATTTAGCAATCGAGCATATATAATTTGGCTCAGATATTGCTCCAAAATCCGAAGAGCAAACACAGGACCAATTTCTTCCAGGACAACGACCTCGTCCTCTGCAGACCCCTCTCCTCGGCAGCTGAAGGTGTGGCCAATCTGCCTCCACCTCCCCGCAAACCTCCCAGTCTCAGGACCTTCCGCGGACCCTCCCAGTCTCAGGACATTCCACAGCACCCCACACTGGAAGTGGCCGCTGCAGACCCAAGGACAAGCGGCACGCGGGAACCGGCAGCCCCAGTGGAGCGGTTAGAGACGTTGAGGTGGGAGGGTCACCTAGGTGGGGTGAAGCTGGGGTGGTTAGCGGGGCGAACGGCTTTCGAAGCTCTGAGCCGCCCCCAGGTTGGACTAAGCAGGCGCTCATGCCTTCGCCCCCGCCCAGGATGGGCGTCTCCTGAGGACTCCCCGCCACACCTGACCCGACGCCGCACGCTCAGCCAAGAACGCTTTCAAACCCCGACCCAGCGCACGGCCACGGCGACTGGCGCGCGGGGGGCGGCGGGAGGCCTAGCGAACCGGGGGGCGGGACCAGGCGGGCAAGGCCCGGCTGCCGCAGCGCCACTCTGCGCGAGGCGTCTCCGCCGCGGCGGAGGGATACGGTGCGCCATATATATACCACGGGGCGCAGGCTCGCGCTCCGGCAGTGGTGCTGGGAGTCTGGCGGACGCCGTGCCGTTACTCGTAGTCAGGCGGCGGCGCAGGCGGCGGCGGCGGCACAGCGCACAGCGCGCCTTAGCAGCGGCAGCAGCGGCAGCAGCAGCACCATCGGAGGCACCCCCGCCGTCACAGCCCCAGTGCTGGTGCAGCCACCCTCGCTCCCTCTGCTCTTCCTCCCTTCGCTCGCACCATGGTAGGTCGGGAGTGGCAAATGCCGGCGTAGCGGCTGCCCGAGATTTCTTCCCAGATTTCTAGTTGTTTTGTTTTTTGTTTGTTTTTGGTTCGTGGAGGTTTTTCTTTTCTGAGTGTTACGCAGTAGCTGCGCTTAAAGGAGGATGTATTTTGGATTTGCATCTCGGCGATTTCTGCCAGGGGGCTTCATTTATTGGTTCCCCTTGGAGCTGGACTTGGCCGTAGGCCGTCCAAGGGCAGGGGCTCCGGCCGCAACTGCAGCGGGGCTTTCTGCATCTAGCCCCCCCGCCCCCCGCCCAGCCCCGCACCCACTGCATCCACCAGCGCCGCACCCGGGCTGCCTTTAGCGCAGCGTTTCGGCCTGGGAGCCGGGCGGGGCCGGGCACTAGACCCCCCCCGCCCGCCTGTGCCCACCCCGCTCGCCCCTCCCCACCCCGCTTCTCCGCCGGCGTGAAGGTGGCAGGTCGGGCAGGCAGTGGAGAATGAATGGGCTGGAGCGGGCCGGTGGCGCACATTGTTCCGGCTGGGTGTTAAGGGGCGCAGTGAGCCCCCGCCACCTCCCCACCTTGGCCGGTCCTGCTGGGCACCCTCCCTCGGTCGCTCTCCCCTCCTTCTTCCCGGGGGGCGCGGCGCGGGCGTGGGCTGGGAAGGAAGGAGCCGGGGAAGGGTGGGGTTGGGGGCAGGAAGGCGAGGGGTTGGGGGCGGAGAGGGCGGAAGCGGCGGCCCGGCCGCCCTGCGCCCGGGCGGGGCTCTGCGGTGTAGCCGTGGCTTGTTCCTGCCGCTTTCGCACCTCTACGGCCCCCCACCCAGTGCAGCAGTGCGGGCGGGCGTGAGCCTCGGTGCACCAGGAGGCCCTTCCCGCGGGAGGCGCTCGGCTCGCGCTAATTGGGGCGGGGGGGGGCGGGGGGGGCGGGGGAGGAGGGAGCTGGCGCGCGGCTTGGTTTCCATTAGAGACGCAAAGTTTCTGCTCCGGGAGGAGGCGGCGGCGCGGCGGGCTGGTCGCCTACGGGAGCAGAAGCGGGTGGGAGGTGCGGGGTCGGCCTTGGCCAGGGCCCTGGAGCGCGGGTGCCGGGGGTGGTGACCCTCCTGGCCGAGGAGGGGTGGCGTCCCGACGCCCGCTCAGGGGCCGCCTTGTCCCCCGCCTGCTCCCGGGCACGCGTCCTGCCCGGCCCCTCGCTCCGCGTTCCTCCTGCCCCGCGCCACTTCCATTCCGCAGAGAGATGCCCGCCACGTTTCCGCTTTCTCTGCAGCCTCTGGATTGCCAGATGCGACTGTGCGCCTTGCTGGGTGTGTTTTCCACAGCCCCTTCCTCCCTCGGCGGGCAGGGCTGACATCACCGACTGCGTTTCTGGTTTGGCGGGTGGGGAGATGGTTCCCCGCAGGGTTCTGCCCCCAAGGCTAGCGCCCTTTGGGGGAGGAGGATTTCGTTTTCGAGAAAGTTGGGTGCCCCTGGTAACCCCTCTAACAAGAGAGTTTTGTAGCGAGGTGGGACTGTTCTCCCCATAAGGTGACAGTTTCTCTTGCGAGGTGTGGCGGTGCTTCCTGTTGTACAAGACAGATGTTGCCCTGGCGTTACGTAAATCATCGTGTCTCCCTCATTTAATTTTAAGAAAGCCAATTTTTAGTGATTGGGGTAGAAAGAAAGATCCATTTATAATCTGTAAAAATAAGTTTTCACCCAATATCAATATATTGGAACGCCATTCTTGCTGTTAAAGTTTTCACTTAAGAGAATAAACTTCATCAGCTTTCTATTAGGACTTATTTTGTAATTGGCTTCTTAGGCATCCTTTAAAAGAGAAATACACATTAGCTCTCCTTGAGGTCTCGAATTCCCTCGGCTGGAGGCACGGGTTCAGTGTGGTGGAGACCAAATAATGCAACTGAGAATTACCTTCGTGGCCATTACTGCCTCGATTGAAGTGTGTTTATTAAGCACAGTTCTTATGTCATTCTTAAGGTAGGTAGGGTTAATACTCTCCAGCAAATTTAGTAGACCCCCTTTGCCAGAAAAGAGAGGAGTATATGTAGTCTGATAATTATTGTGTAGTTTTCTGTGTACTTAATTTTTGTAGTTTTGTAACACTTCATTTATAAGATGGTACCATTTTTTCCTGGCTTCTGAATAATAGGATAATTTGACCCAGGGCATTAACCATTGTAAATGGTAGGCTTTTAACAAATAACTGCCTCATTTAAAGGATTGGAAAGCGTTTGTTACATGGAAATGAAGTTGGTGGGGTACCCAGTTGCTGTATCTTTATTTTTTCCACTTAATTATTTCTCATAAAATGGATGTAAAAGCCTGTTAATCCAACCCAGTGCCATTATGTAACGACAGTTTGGAGATTTCGAGGGCCTGGAGCAGTGCGCAAGGTGCGCTGAAAGCCTGCCCTGATCCTGGCTGTGGTGGCAGTGGCAGTGGGCTGGGTCCCTTGTTGAGTGGAACAGGGGACTGCGGTGTCCATGGTGCAGTAGATGGCGCGCTTCTGTCTTAGAGCCTGCTGCCACTGCAGCTGGTGCCATGGGGCTTTCTGCCGCTAGAGGTGCCATTTTTCACATGATGAACTTAGCCTAGTTAGATCGCAGAGCAAGCTGTAAGCCATGGGCCCAGAAAACTTGAAGTGAGCAGAGGTTGTCACTTCCTCGTAATCGTTTGTTAAAATAGCATAAAGAGTTTCCTTTATTCTAATTACTTTCATTAAATGACAGTGCTACAGGTTTCAAAAGATTTTTTGAAGATCGATTTTTGAAAGATCACAATATTAAAAGTATAATTGGAAAACCTATGTTGAAATCAACCAAACATGTTGTGGACCGAATGATAACCTTTTCTTTCTTCACGTAGGCTGATCAGCTGACCGAGGAACAGATTGCTGGTAAGTTGACAACTGCAAGGAGTCCCCAGAAGGCCAGAACTAGGCATTGACTCAGTTTTGGTGACTCCTCTGTTCCTCCCCGCTACAGTCTGGGCAGTTTTCTAAGAATTTATTTAAAGAAGAACAGTAAGCAGAAACATTGAGGTCAGGTGTTATTCTTGCCAGTACTTTATAGATGAGGTGAAAGGAAGTAAAATCAGGATGCCCACTTGTTAAATTCTGGAGAATTTGACCATGTTTCACAGTTTGCAAAGTTTGCCTATGATTAAATTGTACTGAGCCTGCTACTCAGCAATTTAGTTTACAGTTCTTATGCCATGGGTCTTTCAGTAATCTGCCCTGAAAGCTTGTGCTTGCCATCCTAAAATAAATGGAAATGGGTGAAAATGAGTGTTAGGACCACTGTAATAATTGGGAAGAAAGTTACATTAGTTAAACTCTGTTGCCTAGGCTGGACTCTTAACTCCTGGACTCAAGCAGTCCTCCGGCCTCAGCCTCCTGAGTAGCTGGGATTACAGGCATGTGCCACCATGCCTGGCAGATTTTAGCTTTTTAAAGTCCTGGAGGACTCGTTTTGAGACTGTTTCTCTTTAGGAAGCCAGGAATGCTTCTGAAATATCCTAAAAGTCATGTGGAGAAAAACAGACTGTTAACCTGGGAATGTACATTTCTAGTAACCATTCCATGTTGTTAGGAAACAGGGGATTCTTATGGCTTTAGAAATGTAACAGGAAGGGACTTGAAGGGGGCACATGGACCAGTCTTGTCAGATGGGATTTAGTCCCTTGAACCCAGGAAGCAGAGGTGGTAGTGAGCTGAGATTGCACCACTGCACACTGCACTCCAGCCTGGGTGGCAGAGTGAGGCTCCATTATTTTTTTAAAAAAAAAAAACAAAACTGGATTTAGGACTAATTTAAGCATGTTCCAGCTTAGCCGCCTTGAAACCTGTGGGAATATTGTGGTGTATGGCACCGTTTACTGGGAGCAGTGTTTGCTTTGTAGGCGAAGGCCAGTCCAACAGGACTATTGTGGTCTTTATTTCGTTAGATAAAGACCAGACTTCTGATACCTTGCACAACTTGAATGGCTTGCTTTGGCAAGCCCCTGGCAAGTGTATATTGTGACTGGGTTGGATAAAGACATTCATTCTAACGGGTCAACTTTTGTTTTCAGAATTCAAGGAAGCTTTCTCCCTATTTGATAAGGATGGCGATGGCACCATCACAACAAAGGAACTTGGAACTGTCATGAGGTCACTGGGTCAGAACCCAACAGAAGCTGAATTGCAGGATATGATCAACGAAGTGGATGCTGATGGTAAGAGCTTTAGAACCATGAATGAGGGCCATTGTTGTGTAATTCAAGTTCAGAAATGTTACAGAATTGTCTTTCAGGTCCCCAGAGCAAAGCAAATGTGCAAAGATCCTTTCTGTGGTTGCCTTAGGGCCATTGACAATTACAATAAAAGATGATGGGCCTTGTGTCCGTCCTGCTTAGCTTCTACAACGTTTTCTGCAGGGATCACTGTATTGTTTTTTTTCTGCTTGGCGTGACCTAGAGCTCAGATTTTTTTTTTTTTCTTTTTGAGACGGAGTCTTGCCCTGTCGCCCAGGCTGGAGTGCACTGGCGCGATCTCGGCTCACTGCAACCTCTGCCTCCCGGGTTCAAGCAATTCTCCGCCTCAGCCTTCTGAGTAGCTGGAATTACAGGCGTGTGTCACCGCCCCCAGTTAGTGTTTTGTATCTTTAGTAGAGATGGGATTTCACCATGTTGGCAAGGCTGGTCTCAAACTCCTGACCTCGTTGTCCGCCAGCCTCAGCCTCCCAAAGTGCTGGGATTACAGGCATGAACCACTGCTCCTGGCTGAGCTCAAAGCTTTTATCAACTGGCCCATGAGTCTTCACTGAGTCTTGATGGGGAGGTGAAATTAAATAGCCACAGAACGTGCTTTTTAACAAACTTACTGTGTCTAAAGAGGAGGAGGAGCCACCAGATGAAGTGGGTGACAAGCACTCTTAGAAGTTACCATGAAAGTGAGTACAGTGTGAGCTTGTAGATGTGTTTGCTGCGGAGGAGCATGTGAGGTTTGGAGGCGGATGTGTGGTGACTCTAGGGGATAGTTTTGCAGAACCTAATGGAAAGGGAAGCTGTAAGGTCCAGGGTCAGAGGGAACCAGCAGTAACCCTGATAGCGGTTTGTCATCTGTTCCTCTCGACTCTACAGCAGTGGACAACAGACCTTTGATTGCTGATTTCCACTTCCCCACCCCTAAAAGAAACACGTATTTTGGTAAATCATATATATATTCTAATGTGTACTATATAACATTACAGAACATGATTTTTAAAAGATGAGTTGCGGGGAGAGAAGGTCAAAAGAAAAAATATGAGTTAAGAATAAACAATTCGGATCTAGATTTTACTTTCTAGATGATTGACTCAAAGGCGATGTAGTAAAATTGCTTGTCTGGCCACGAACATTTGGAAGCAGAGCTTTTGATTAGGTTATTTGACAAAGCTTTCAGCACATTAGAGCGGTTTTCACTAATAGTGTTTTGAAAAGAAAAAGTTTCCCATAGTTCTCTCTAGTTTGACTGCTAAGATGATCAGCTATCTGGGAACATGGAGTAACTTCCTCTTGTTTGTGGGAGCCCTGGGAATCTGTGCTTGGGGAGGGGAGAAGTCTGTTAGGCTCTTGGATTGTGTGGAAGAAGGAGAAGTTGTGCCAGGCTACAGAATCCTGTGTTTGCACTGAGAAAATAGGATGGTAGCTGACCTTCTCTGCATGGCTCTGAGACAGCTTAAAATAATTTCTCTTGTCTTTGATGAATATGAACAATATCTTACAATTTTTGAGGCTAAAAAGTCTTGAAGGGATCCCTGAGGTATTTTCTCTTAAAGGTACTGGTGAAAATGAGTAACTTAACCTAGGGCTTTTCTTCCTAATTTTATTTCCATTTAGTTCAATTACACTGTTAGTCTGGAGTGCTTGTCTTTAGGGGTATTTATCTCTTAGTTTTAAAGAGGAGTTGTTTGGAGTACTGGCCCTAGAACAGATTCTTCTGAGAGTTCCGTAAGTGTTACTGGTCTGAGCTGTGAGAATGCTGCTGAGCTTTTCCCTTAATGGGAAATAAAGATGCTGAGTTGGAAGAAAACAGGTGGCCAACCTTCATAGTGTGGCCAAGAAATGATCCTGGAGAAGACTTGGTAAGACTTTATGGCCCATGCATGGCATAGCAAAATCAATGTTCCTCACTCATAATCTTTTCTCCCCTGAAACACTTTATACTCTTAACCTGCAGCTCAGTTCTAGGCCTTTTTTGCATTACTGCCGTCACTAGCCAAGACGAGAGTTAGACCTGAGTGATTTCCCTGACTCAGAGATGGCAGTCAGGGGCACTTCTTCCCTCAGAGTGGAAAGATTCAGCCTGCAGAGTGGTGTGTGCTGTTCTTTTTCTTGAACTGTACAGCCCTTCATGACCCTTCCATGGGCTAGAATCCAGATGTGCAGTTTCCTTTGTATGATTAAATACTATCCTGGGCACTGATGATGAGTTTGAAATTATATGAAATTGCCCCGTGAAGTGTTTGAACGTTTTAGACCTGCAAATGTTTGAACCTAGTAAGATAGTTTGCCCCTTTGTCCTAGTGTGTGTTTACCATTCTGTAGAGTGGTTCTGAAATGATTACTGCAGAGCAACATTCATGGAGTGCTTACTTTACATGAGCTTTTGTTTTTTAATTTGAGGTAATGGCACCATTGACTTCCCTGAATTTTTGACTATGATGGCTAGAAAAATGAAAGATACAGATAGTGAAGAAGAAATCCGTGAGGCATTCCGAGTCTTTGACAAGGTAATCCAGCGTCTACGTAGCAGATGGTACTTCAGTATGGCTGCTTCTGCTGTCACTTCTAAAAGCTATAATAATGTTATAGGCAGAAGACTTAAATCTAACTGCCTGAGCCTTTGATCTCACTTTCAAAAGTCCTCTTTATGGTAACTGTATCAGGTGAAGGTAGGCATAATAAATAGGAATTTTGGACCACGTTTCTTGACTGTTACTTTGAATCATTGTGAGCTTTTGAAAATCCTGTTTTCTGCATTAGCTGTTTGCATGTATTTAGAAGGTTAGAGGTGGGAACTAGAGATCAGAGAATTGTTGATGGGAGCAGAGTTAGCAGTAACTTGAGAGGGCGTAGCTAAGTCAAAGACCTACTTCCCCACACCACAGCATTAGCAATAACAATTGCTGAATGTTCACAGGATGGCAATGGTTACATCAGTGCAGCAGAACTACGTCACGTCATGACAAACTTAGGAGAAAAACTAACAGATGAAGAAGTAGATGAAATGATCAGAGAAGCAGATATTGATGGAGACGGACAAGTCAACTATGAAGGTAAAACGAAATTATTTGAGCTCAGTGTTTCGTAGTCTTACCTTTAGGATCTGTAAGCAAGCCAGCTGCCTCACTAGGCAGCCTTTGACTTTATTTTATGTACAGTAAAGATGTTGTGTTCATTAAAGCTGCTTTCAAAGATAACCAAAAGTTACGATTATATTTGTCTTTTCAGAATTCGTACAGATGATGACTGCAAAATGAAGACCTACTTTCAACTCCTTTTTCCCCCCTCTAGAAGAATCAAATTGAATCTTTTACTTACCTCTTGCAAAAAAAAGAAAAAAGAAAAAAGTTCATTTATTCATTCTGTTTCTATATAGCAAAACTGAATGTCAAAAGTACCTTCTGTCCACACACACAAAATCTGCATGTATTGGTTGGTGGTCCTGTCCCCTAAAGATCAAGCTACACATCAGTTTTACAATATAAATACTTGTACTACCTTAATGATAAGGACTCCTTAAAGTTCCATTTGCTAATGATACACTGTTTGGGCTGGCCAGTTTTTCATGCATGCAGCTTGACGATTGAGCACAGTCAGGCCTTTGTATTAAAAATGAAAAATGAAAAAACAAATTCAAAACCTATTCAAATGGGTTCTAGTTCAATTTGTTTAGTATAAATTGTCATAGCTGGTTTACTGAAAACACACACATTTAAAATTGGTTTACCTCAGGATGACGTGCAGAAAAATGGGTGAAGGATAAACCGTTGAGACATGGCCCCACTGGTAGGATGGTCCTCTTGTACTTCGTGTGCTCCGACCCGTGGTGACGACACACCCTGGTGGCATGCCTGTGTTTGTTGGTTTAGCGTTGTCTGCATTGTTCTAGAGTGAAACAGGTGTCAGGCTGTCACTGTTCACACACATTTTTAATAAGAAACCTTTACCAAGGGAGCATCTTTGGACTCTCTCTTTTTAAAACCTTCTGAACGATGACTTGGAGCCGGCAGAGTAGGCTGTGGCTGTGGACCTCAGCACAACCATCAACATTGCTGTTCAAAGAAATTACAATTTACGTCCATTCCAAGTTGTAAATGCTAGTCTTTTTTTTTTTTTTTTTTTTTTTCCAATAAAAAGACCATTAACTTAAAGTGGTGTTAAATGCTTTGTAAAGCTGAGATCTAAATGGGGACAAGGCAGGTGGAGGGGAGGCCAGTGTACATTTAAATGCCCACAGCCCAGCATTGGGTTTCCCTCCCAAGGCCCCAGCACCAACCTCTGAGCCCAAGACCTTGCCTAAAAACAAGCAGATACCGATTGCTTCATCCTATTTATGGACATGTAGGTCTAGTTGCATTTTCACTGGGGGGAGGGGGGAAGGTGAATTATGGTAACTTTTAATGATCTATTCAGGCAGTAGAGCTCTTAAGGAAAAAAAAAAAAAATCCACTTTCTCTCAAGCATGTATTTAGGGGTTGTTCTCAATTGTGCTGCTGATTACCTGTCTTATGTAACTACTTGAGACCATCTGCAAGAGACATGATTTAGTGTGTCTGTAATTCAATCTTCGCTGTGTGTGGTAGAAGCAGTAGTCACTTTTCTAAGCCAGTCTCTTCATGCCTAAAAGACACTACCAGTCACCTTTGATTCGCGACTTTTAATTTATGATTATACTTAACCTTAGCCTCCTTTTACTTTTTTTTTTCCCCCTAAGTTGACTTGACTTTGCTTCTTTCCCCCCCAAGTAGAACTAATGCTAGCTTCCAGCTTGAAAGTGAAACTCCAGTGTGGAGTGAATTTTGTGTCTAATTATAAACCTGTAACCAAAACTCAGACATCTGGTTCTGGTCTTTGCATTGAGATTGGTCCCTGTAAAAGCCCCTTAAAAGCATATTGCATTTAGTACAGAGCTCTTTTTTGAAATGAAGGCTGGAGGTGTGCATTTTTCACGGTGTTAGCTGGTTGTATCTTATTAGCAAGGAGATTGGGGTTTTGAGTGTTTGCGTGGGTGGTTTCAATTTGCCAGGGAACAGTGGCAGGCTGCTAGCAAGGCAGTGAGAAGCTCTTGGCAGCCAAATGGGTGCATTCAGGGCTGATTTATAGAGACCCTTGGCTTCTCCTTCTCCTACTCCCTGTCTTTCTGGCATTTTGTAGCTTGTTAGATTTTCTGCCAGAGGGGTGGGTCAGAGCAGTGGAGAGGAGACATCGCCCATGTGCTTCTGCTACTGGTCCTTGGGCTGGGTGGTTGGTAGAAGAGAGGTTGACACTATGAGCTAAGGGTTGGCTTTTATCATTCCCTGAATCTGAAAGGAATGCCTAAGGGTTTCTCTTCTGGTGTGATAGGGTTCCTGGTTTGATTAAGTTAATGTCCTGGATATTTCTTGTGGCAGGGGGTGGTCAAAGAGCCTGATTGGCTGACCCAGTCTCACGCCTGTGGTCGATGACCTCAGTAGTTTCAGAGGGGGCCAGAGGGGGGTCATTTGACTTGTTTTTTATTTTTTTTGAAATGTAGCCTTCTAACCCTCAAGTCTTTTTAGAAGCTGGGTGGACTGTTAGTGGTCCTGCAGCCTATCCTAAAAGACTACCTTTGAAACAGGATTCTTGTATGGCCAGGATCCTGTCTGGGAACCAGAAACCCTACACCCTCCCCCTCCAGGGAATGCTGAGTTCCTGTTGTGAGCAGAGGTGAGGCAGAATCCACTGTAGCCTTCCCCCCTGGCATTTGCGGGGATGGCCAACCCAGGCGTTGGGTGTTAGTCTGCATGAGTTTGCGAGAGGAGATAGCTGGGTGTCGTGGCAGTGCCCTTGAAGTTGGTTAGCACCTTCCTGTAAACTCTTGCCCCTACTTCTAACTACTCTATAAATATATACATATATTTATATATAAAGTGATTAGTTGAACTGGCATCCTGCTTTAGCCTGAGACTTGCCATAAGAAACTGCTGAGTACTTGGCAAACAAACCTTTTCATAGTTTTGTTCTCCATCTGTTTGGGGTAGGTGTTGAGCGAGGCAAATGGATCTCGATACTTCAGATGGGCTTTTGATGCACTGTTGCCAAGGAAGGCTTTTTCTGATTTTTTGACAAATGAATTTTTGCACACTTTCATTGGTGTCTTTCGGCAACTTAAACACACATTGAAAATGAGCTATTGTACATATTTTTATATTCTCTTTATAAATGCATGTCTGATTGTACTTGTAACAATATTGTAATGAACGGCTGTGCAGTAGGCCCAGCGCTGCTGTGTCTCGTCAGAGGAATAGCTTACCACGAACCCCTCAGCATACTGGGAACCTCTTCCTGAACAAAGAATGTAAATTTGGTCAAGTCTACTCTTCCGTTCATTCAATTATTTTAAGCATTTGAATTATTTATTGTATATCCTAAATATATTTATCCTTTGGCAGTGACTAGATTTCCACTAATGTGTCTTAATCTATTCCTCCAGCTGGCAGTTACTGTTTTTTTAATCCCTTGAAGTTGTCCTATAGGAGACAGAAATTCTTTGCTGTCTGTATCCCTTGGAGTAAGAAGGTAGTGGCATGGGTGGAGTGTGTGTTCTTTCTCCAAATCTATTATGATGTTCATTAAACACTTCTGTAGCAAAGATGGTGGTAGTTCTTTTGTTACTGAAGTTGCCCTTCACCATGGCTATTTGAAAAGGAGATGTACTTGGACATTTCTGTAAATCTTGAGATAAACTGTTTGGAGATTTAACCACCTCTCTGATGGGGGACCAACTCTATGGAAATTGTAAATAAGTTTTATTTATAAACCTGGCACTGTATTCAATAAACATTTCTGCAGCCTTTCATCTCTAACTGCGAACTGTGTAGGTTTCTAGCTTGCATAGCTTTCAATCCCTGTTGCTCTCAAGGTAGACCTGTCCTCAGATGTAACTTCACCGGGCCTCTAGTACGGTGAGAGTGAGGGGCCAGAAATACCATAGATATCCCACAACAGCCTTACCCTAGTTTTAAGTAGTTTGAGTGTTAATAGCTGACATTTTAACATAGTCTCTTAGCCTATTATTTTGTCCATGCTTGCTTTTTATGCAGAAAATTTACACCATAAAGATTAGTTTCCTGTTAACCCCAATCCAAGTCTGTTTAGGACTTGTACAAAGAAATACATTTTTTTCCAGTAAGATGGGAATTTTAGATGACAAGCACATACCTTGGTTCATGTCAAGAGCGGGACAGCTGAGGAAAGTGGGGTGGGATGCAACTCCAATTTAGGACGTTGGCATCGAAGCCTTCCCCTTAGTCAACACCGGCCCAGACCCTGGTTCTCAGATGTGGCAGGGGAGGCTACCTTGTGTGTTTCCCACTCTGCCCAGAAGGAGTGAGAGGGCTGAAAAGTGGGGCAGGGTAAGTCCCTGCTTTGGACGGAAGGCTTGAGACACATCTCCAGGAAGCATTTAAACAGCCCCTCCTGCACACAGGAGCTGGGACTACAAGGATATGGACATCACCGTGGAGACGGCCCTCTGCTCTGAGGCTTCAGACCCAGCTTCTGGTTTTGGTTTTGTTCCCTCCAGCCTTAGGCAGGTTCTTTACCTTTCCCAGGCCTCGGTATCCTCCTTGGTAAGATCCTATTGGACTTGATACCTTCTGCCTGTGGCTTTCTAGGATTATGACCGACCTGGTTTGGCATCACTTTGTGTTTAGGTAGATGAAATTGCAGCCTAAAGGATGGGAGGTAAAATTGCGTAGGAGTGCGGTGTCCTTTGAGATGACAAATGGGATTTAAAAATTCTCAGCAGCTTCGTGTTGGGGGTGGAGTGGAGGTTAACCTTGCTATTAAGACGTGATGTCATATTGGAACCTGGGTCAGAGAAACTGACTGTTAAGTGACTTCCATTCTCCCAGGACGGAAATAGGAGGCTACCACTGGGCCTGTAAGGGATTCAGTCCAAGTGTCGTCATCTGGTTTTTCAGCAGCTCCGGTTTAGAAAAACACACATTTCCGATTCAAGCTGGACTTTCCCGGGCACTGGGGGGCTGGAGCACCCAATGACTCAGGATGCCTTAGAAGGAAATAAAACATAAAGCTTTTTATAGCTTGGTGCTTCTCTCCCACTGCCCTCAACTCTCTGCCAAGGAGTGGGAGGAGTTAGCTCATGGCCCAGAACTGTTAAAGCCCCTGAACTCCAAATCAGGTGGCAGTTTTCCTTACGAGAATTATGTCCTTTGTGTTAGCAGCCTTAGGAATGAGCGTGAATTGACACATTCAGATTGTGGGGTTTTTTTTTCTTTTTTGAGATGGGGTCTCATTCTCACTCAGGCTGGAGTGCAGTGGCACAATCACAGCTCACTGCAGTCTCAACCTCCCAGGTTCAAATGATCCTCCCACATCAGCCTCCCCAGTAGCTGGGACTACAGAGATGTGCTGCCGCGCTCAAGCTAATTTTTAAAAATTTTTATGCAGATGCGGTCTCGCTCTGTTGCTTAGGCTGGTCTCAAACTCCTGGGCTTAACAAATCCTCCCACCTTGGCCTCCCAAAGTGTTGGGATTACAAGTGTGAGCCACTGCGCCTTGGCTCAGATAATTTTTTTTTTTCTTTTTTTGAGATAGAGTCTTGCTCTGTCACCCAGACTGGAGTGCAGTGGTGTGATCTTGGCTCACTACAACCTTCGCCTCCTGGGTTCAAGCAATTCTCCTGCCTCAGCCTCCCGAGTAGCTGGGACTACAGGCGTGCACCACCACGTCTGTCTAATTTTTGTATTTTTAGTAGAGATGGGGTTTCACTATGTTGGCCAGGCTGGTTTTGAACTCCTGACCTCAGGTCATCCACCCGCCTTGGCCTCCCAAAGTGCCGGGATTATAGGCATGAGTCACTGTGCCCAGCCCCAGATAGTCTTTTAAATGTCGTATCTTAAAGTTTTATTTTCACTTTTACAAAGGCTAAAAGGAAAATCCAGAGTTTCCTCTAGCAACATAATTATTTGAACATTTCGTTACAACACAATCTTTAGATCCTGGCTGTATGTCAGCATGTTTGCTTTTAAACTAATTTTTCATTTTGAGTCTTTGTATACCCTTCAAGTTGTGATTTTTTTTTTAAAGTTACTGCATTTTTTAGCAAAAGATAGATTTTTTCCCACATAGACATATCAGAATCAAGATTTGAGATAGATGGTTTTAAAAATGGAAAATAAGTTAAAAAGTAATTATAAAATCATATCTTAGTTAAAAGGAACAGGTCACATAGGTAAAACTTCCTCTGAGTGCGAGTATCCATATCTGGTGATTCTCAAACTTGGAATACTTCTAACACTGGACATCTAATCCTGTTTCCACAAGGCAGAACTTGGTCTTTCTCCCTTTCAATGACAAGAAGTTAATTAATGGTCCATTCCCATTTTTACAAAAGCATTTTTCTGAATTTAATAGAAATGCTGTTGATTATTTAAAATTTGTGATATCAAATGACCCACTACCCTATAAACTATAGTTGAGACTTTGTTGTTTCCTTTTGGAGTTTTTTCTCACCATATAGATGCAAAGATAAGAGTTTGCAACATGGGGTCCCACTGTATGTGGAAGTTTTTTTTTTTTTTTTTTGAAACAGAGTCTTGCTCTGTTGCCCAGGCTAGAGTGCAGTGGCGCAATCTCGGCTCACTGCAAGCTCCGCCTCCCGACTTCACGCCATTCTCCTGCGTCAGCATCCCGAGTAGCTGGGACTACAGGCGCCTGCCGCCATGCCCGGCTAATTTTTTTGTGTGTGTTTTTAGTACAGACAGGGTTTCACCATGTTAGGCAGGATGGTCTCAATCTCCTGACCTCATGATCCACCTACCTCGGCCTCCGAAAGTGCTGGGATTACAGGTGTGAGCCACTGTGCCTGGCTTTTTTTTTTTTTTTTTAAGCATAATATTCTTTAGTATGCACAGTTGCATGTTGTATGTATATTACAATCTTCTTACTCCCTATACCTTTTTCTCCTCATGATATAATTTATGTACCATAAAATTCACCTTTTAAAAATACACAATTTGGTGGTGTTTAGTATATTCACAAGGTTGTACAACCATCACCGCTATATAATTTTAGAACATTTTCATCACCCTGAAAAACCCTGTACCCATTGGCAGTGATTCCCATCTTCCTTTCTGCCTCCTTCCCCCCATCCCCTAATCCCTGGCAACTACTATATTTTCTGTCTCCATGGATGCATATGCCTATTCTAGACATATGTAAGTGAAATCATGTATTCATACTTTTTAAATCCTCTCTTTTTCACTTTTTTTTTTTTTTTTTTTCTGAGACGGAGTCTCACTCTGTTACTCAGGCTGGAGTGCAGTAGCCCAATCTTGGCTCACTGCAACCTCCTCCTCCCTGGTTCAAGCGATTCTCTTGCCTCAGCCTCCCAAGTAGCTGGGATTACAGGTGCACACCACCACGCCTGGCTAATTTTTGTATTTTTAGTAGCGACGGGGTTTTGCCATGTTGGCCAGGCTGATCTTGAACCCTTACCTCAGGTGATTCACCTGTCTCGGCCTCCCAAAGTGCTGGGATTATAGGCGTGAGCCACTGTGCCCAGACTTTTTAAAACTTTTTCCACTGAACATTTCTCCATTGCTTTACATTCTTAAATGTAATTTTTAAGATCTGGCTGTATTAATACATCATCATTTAGCTAGCCAATACCCTAATAAAGGCCATTTGCACATTCCCATTTTTCTTTTCTTATTTCTCCAAGAAACATTCCATTTTAAGCCACTTTAACTGTGAGCACATTCTTACTAGGCTGGAATCTACTTCCTTTTAACCCCACCCGTTGGTGCTACTGCAGCTTGGTGGAGCTAACACTGGACATCTAATCCTGTTTCCAACCTTGGTCTTCCTCACTGTCATGGACCCCTCCTGACTTCTTTGTCAGGCTTAATATTTTTCTTTTTTATTTTTATTTAATTAAATTAATTAATTAATTTATGACAGAGTCTCACTCTGTTGCCCAGGCTGGAGTGCAGTGGCGCAGTCTCCACTCACTGCAACCTCTGCCTCCCGGGTTCAAGCGATTCTTATGCCTCAGCCTCCCGAGTAGCTGGGATTACAAGCGCCTGCCACCTCGCCTGGCTAATTTTTTGTATTTTTAGTAGAGACGGGGTTTCACTATGTTGGCCAGGCTGGTCTTGAACTCCTGACCTCAGGTGATCCACCCACCTCGGCCTTCCAAAGTTCTGGGATTACAGGCGTGACCCACCGTGCCTGGCCGGTTGTGTTTTTGTTAAGTGCACTGGTTTTGAGTTGGTTGTTCCTTGTTTTTTAAAACCACTCTTTGAGAGAAATTAAGGAAATGTAGTGAAATTTACCCAGGCTGTGTATTCAAACATCTGTGTTCAAATCCTGGATTACTGGCATGTGCCACCACACCCAGCTAATTTTTGTATTTTTAGTAGAGATGGGGTTTTGCCACGTTGGCCAGCCTGGTCTTGAACTCCTGGCCTCAAGTGATCTGCCTGCCTCTGCCTTCCAAAGTGTTGGGATTACAGGTCTGAGTCACCACGCCTGGCCTACAACATATACCAACTTTAATATGTAAGAACTGATGCATGCAGATATAGCATAAAAATGCATAAAGTGGCCGGGCGCGGTGGCTCAAGCCTGTAATCCCAGCACTTTGGGAGGCCGAGACGGGCGAATCACAAGGTCAGGAGATCGAGACCATCCTGGCTAACCCGGTGAAACCCCGTCTCTACTAAAAAGTACAAAAAACCAGCCGGGCGAGGTGGCGGGTGCCTGTAGTCCCAGCTACTCGGGAGGCTGAGGCAGGAGAATGGCGTAAACCCGGGAGGCGGAGCTTGTAGTGAGCTGAGATCTGGCCACTGCACTCCAACCTGGGCAACAGAGCGAGACTCCGTCTCAAAAAAAAAAAAAAAAAATGCATAAAGTAAGAATTAACAATGGTAAGAATAAGAAATCCATTATTATAGAGATTTTAATATACTTCTGGTAATTGAGAAATCAAGCAGACAATAGAAGATTTGAACCACAGAATTAATGAGTTTGATCTCTTGTATATACGTAGAACATTAGACCCAGCAAGTAGAGAATGCACATTTGAAATATTAAATATTAATCAGCACTATTATTAATCACAAAGTAATAAACAATATAGCTATGTGGTTATAATATACATTATAAATACAAATATATAATTATATAAACAAATTAATATTAGCATAATAAAATTACTAATAAATATCAAGAAGATATTAAATAGATAATTAGGATTGACTACATGTTAGATCATAGGGTAAATCTCAACAACTACTTTAAAAATCCTATCATATGGACCTAGAAAATAATTCCAAAAATACACCTTTAAAAATAACTGTTTAGAAAATTAAAATCCACTTCTAATAACACATGGGTTTAAAGAAGAAATCATGATAAAAATCTAGAAAATGTTTAGGATTGAGTGAAAAAAATTCTACATTTCAAAATGAGATACAACTTAAGTAGTACTTAGAAATGTATAGCCTTGGCCAGGTGTGGTGGCTCACGCCTGTAATCCCAGCACTTTGGGAGGCCGAGGCGTGCAGATCATCTGAGGTCAGGAGTTCAAGACCAGCCTGGCCAACATGGTGAAACCCCATTTCTACTAAAAACACAAAAATCAGCCAGGTGTGGTGGCAAGCACTTGTAGTCTCAGCTACTCAGGAGCCTGAGGCACGAGAATCTCTTGAATCCATGTGGTGGAGGTTGCTGTGATCCGAGATTGTGCCACTGCTTTCCAGCCTAGGCAGCACAGAGCAAGACTCCATCTAAAAAATAATAATAAATAAATAAATAAATAAATAAATAAATAAATTTATAGCCTTAAAGGGCTTATAATGGAAAAGAAGAAAGGCTAAAAATAAATAAGCTAAGCATCTAACTTAGGCTAGCAAAAGAATAGAATAAGCTCAAAGAAAGTAGAAGGGAAGTATCAAGGATAACCACAGAAATTAATGAGAAACAAAACAAAGAAGATCAACACAGACAAAAAATGGGCTCTTTTAGAAATAGCATGGCAGTTTGTCAAAAAAATTAACCATGGAATTACCATATGATCCAGCAATTCCAATTCTGGTTATAGACCCAAAAGAATTGAAAGCAGGGACTTAAATAGATATTTGTACACTTACGTTTATAGCAACATTATCCAAAATAGACAAAAATGGTAGCACCCAAATGTCCATTGATGGAAGGAAAGATAAAATATGGTATAGACATATAAGAGAATATTATTCAGCCTTTAAAAGGAAGGGAATTCTGACACATGCTACAATGTGGATGAATCTTGAAGACATGCCAAGCGAAATAAGCCAGGCACAAAAGAACAAATACTGTATTATTCCATTTATATGAGGTACTTAGGGTGGTCAAATTCACACAGACAGAAAGTAGAATGGATGGTTGCCACAGACAAGGGAATGAGGCATTATTATTTGATGGGTATAGAGTTTCAGTTTTGTAGAATGAAAAACTTCTGGGCTGGCTGCAGTGGCTCAGCCTGTAATCCCGGCACTTTGGGAGGCCGGGGTGGGTGGATCACCTGAGGTCAGGAGTTTGAGATCAGCCTGGCCAACACAGTGAAACCCCTGTCTCTACTAAAAATACAAAAATCAGCCAGTCATGGTGGCACATGCCTGTAGTCCAAGCTAACTTGGGAGGCTGAGGTGGGAGAATCACTTGAACCCAGGAGGCAGAGGTTGCAGTAAGCCTAGATTGCACCACTGCACGCCAGCTTGGGCAGCAGAGACTCTATATCAAAAAAAAAAAAAAAAAAAAAAAAAAAAATGATGGGGACAAAGATTCCCCTCATTCAGTGGGAAAGTAACATCATTTTATAATCATATATATTTTTAACTACTGATTCAATTTCTTGAACAGTTTGTTTTAAATTTTCGATTTCTACCTGAATCCATTTTCTAGGAAATTTAGGAAATTATCCGTTTTGTGTGTCTTCATATTTACTAGCATCAACCTTTTTTTCTTGTTTTTTTTTTTTTTTTGCAGAAGGGGTATAGCTATATTGCCCAGGCTAGTCTCAAACTCCTGGGCTCAAGCTGTTCTCCCACCTCAGCCTCCCAAAGTGCTGGGATTACAGGCAAGAGCCACTGTGCTTGGCCACATCAACTTTTTAATATCACACTTAAAAAAAAAATCTCTGGTTTATGATTGCACTACTGTACTCCAGCCTGGATGACAGAACAAGACCCTGTCTCTAAAAAAACAAACAAAAAAACCCATTTTAAAAAAAATCAGCACTCCCTGAAGTTTGTCTAACAGTCTTTTTTTTACTTGAAACACCAGAAATTAGATTTTATTATAAAGCTATAATAATTAAACAGCATATGAGTGAATGCAATAATAGGAAAAAATAATCAATGATACATGAAACATCACCTGCAATATAAGCAGGTTCCAGAATAACATTATGTTTCTGTAATGTTCTCATCACTTTCTTGACTTAAAAAAAAAATTGTAGGAAAACACATAAAATTAATCATTTTAACCATTGTTAAGTATACAGCTCGGTGGTATTAAGTACATTCACATTGTTGTGTAGCCATCACCACTATCCGTCTCCATAAGTTTGCTTTTTTTTGTTTTTGTCTCACTCTGTCACCCAGACTGGTATGCAGTGGTGCAATCTTGGCTCACTGCAACCTCTGCCTCCCAGGTTCAAGCAATTCTCCCACCTTAGCCTCCCAAGTGACTGGGATTACAGGCGTGTGCTAACACACCCAGCTATTTTTTTTTTTTTGTATTTTTAGTAGAGACGGGGTTTCACCATGTTGCCCAGACTGGTCTCGAATGCCTGGCCTCAAGTGGTCAGCCCACCTTGGCCTCCCAAAGGGCTGGGATTACAGGCATGAGCCATTGCACCTGGCCAATTGGGCCATTCTTTCTGCCATCTCCATCCAGGTGCCAGACCTGTAAGCAAGGCCATTTTGGATCCTCTAGATGAAGTCATTCACCAGCTGAATAACACCAGGTAGCCTCAGTTGACCCACACGAAGCAGAAGAACCATCCAGCTGAACTCTTCCTGAATTCTTCAGCCACAAAATCATGAGATAAAATAAAGTAGTGGTTGTTTTAAGGTCCATACCATATGGAGTCCTCTGTTTTGAACTAATAGAAAAAGCACTGCTGAAAACAAAACCAGAATCCCAGAGAATTAAAAAAAATCACACTGTGACTTTTTACCTATTCTTGTTAAATTCTTCCAGAAAAACAGAATTGAAAAAAGAACTTATATTAAGGCCAATTACCACACCAGATAAGAACAGGAAAAGGAAGAAAAATTACAGGCTGATCTTATGTACATAGATGTAAAAATATACAAATCTAAATATTAAACTTAATTTAGCAATGCATTAAGTGAAACATATTATGACCATGTTGGTTTTCACCCAACAATTCAGTGCTTATTTCAGTGGAAGAAGAGAGTCCCACAAGGGGAAGAACAGGCTAACAACCAAGCCTGTGGAAGGGCAGATGTTCTGCAGCTTCGGCTTTTCTAGAACTGAAGACTCCCACTCCTCCATCAAGACTCTGTCTCTTTTGTCTCGTGCCTTGCCTTCCTTCCCGTTTCCTGCAGACTGGCTTTTCCCTACAGCAGGAAACATGGCCAGCACGACTTCTAAGCTTTACATCCTACAGCTTTAGCCAGGCAGTGATAATCTGGCTCAGTTCCAGTTCCAACACTTTTTATTTTTATTATTTTTTTAGAGGAGGGGTCTCACTATGTTGCCCTGGCTGGCCTCAAACTTCTGGGTTCAAGCACTCCTCCCACCACAGCAACCCCAATAGCTGGGACTACAGGTGCATGCCACCATACCTATTTTCATTTCTGAGAAAGGATTCTGGTACAATTTAGCTAAGCTGCCCACCCTTGGACCAATCAACTGTAACAGGAATTGGAGTCTGGGGAAAGGACTGTGTATCAGTTTTCCATGACAGATGTAACAAGTTATCACAGGGCTCCTGTGACATGGGGTTTTGGGGGAGGTGGGGAGGTCAGCAAGTCCATAGCAGGGTTCAGTCCTAGAGGAATGGTCCTGGTTGGAGAGTTAAGGCAGGGCCCAAGAGGCTTTAATGTAATGTTGTTCTGATTGTATTCATATAGAGTCTAGCACACAGCAAAATTTAATACATTATAGTTTTTTTGTTTTAAAATATTGCAGTATAATTGCCTTTCTCCCTTGTTGTTTTTTTTTTTTTTTTTTTTTTTTTTTGTCTTGGTCAGACAGAGTCTCACTGTTGCCCAGGCTGGAGTCCAGTGGCAAGATCTCGGCTCACTGCGACCTCTGCCTCCTGGGTTCAAGCAATTCTCCTGCCTCGGCCTCCTGAGTAGCTGGGACTACAGGTGCATGCCACCACGCCCGGCTAATTTTTTGTATTTTTAGTAGAGATGGGGTTTCACTGGGTTAGCCAGGATGGTCTCGATCTCCTGACCTCATGATCCACCCGCCTCGGCCTCCCAAAATGCTGGGATTACAGGCATGAGCCACCATGCCTGGCTTGTTGTTTTTATTTATTTGTTTGTTTGTTTATTTTTTATAGAGGAGGGATCTCACTATATTGCCCAGGCTGGTCTCAAACTCCTGGGCTAAAGTGATCCTCCTGCCTCTGCCTCCCAAAATGCTGGGATTACAGGCGTGAGCCACTGTGCCCAGCCTCTCCCTTGTTTTTAAAAAAAATGTGATGAAATTCATATAAGATAAAATTAACCATTTTAAAGTGTACAATGCAGTGGCATTTAGTATATTCACAGTGTTGTGCAACCACCACCTCTATCTAGTTCCAAAACATTTGCATTACCCAAAAGAAAACCCTGTGCTCATTAGCACTCGCTCCCCATTCCCCCTTCCTCCCAGCCCCTGGCAACCACCAATTTGTGTTATGTCTCTATGGAATTACCTACTCTGAAAATTTCATATAAATGGAATCTTACCATATGTGGTTTTTGTCTGGCTTTTTCAACTTAGCATGGTGTTTTCAAGGGTTATCCACATTGTAGCAGGTATCAGTATTTTGTTCCTCTTTATGGCTGAATAATATTCCATTGTGTGGACATACCACATTTTGTTTACCCATTCTTCAGTTGATGGACATTTGGGTTGCTCCCGTCTTTTGGTCCCCCTTGTTTTGGTCAGTGATACATGTATCTTAGCAGGTTTTTGGTGACCTAAGAAAATGCTGGCCCGGTGTGTGTGATGCTGCATATCACAAGTGAGAAGATAGCCTGTCCGCCACAGTCTCTGTGCCCGTTTTGCTGCCTGTGGGGACAGTGCTAAGAACTCAGTCACTGAGTCACTGATACCTGGGTTTGAGTCCTGGCTCTGCCACTTAGGCTTGCGGGACCTCACCTACTGAATGAATGGGTTGGGAGGCTCCATAGATGTAAGAAACCTTTGCAAGCTGGGAAGCTGAGCTGAGGTGCTGCTGCTGCTATTCGTCCCCAGGCTGATTCAGAGCACAAAACCCCAGGCCTAGTGCAATCCAGGCTGTTTGGGTTCAAACCTCAGCTCCTCTTTTTACTGGCTGACTGATTTCGGCAGGTTGTCAACTTCTCTGAGCTACTTTCCCCACCTGGGCCCCTGAGCCCTGCTGGGCAGGGAACCCCTTTCTCCTGCCTGCAAACTTCAGACTCTTTCCTCCGAAATAATGGAAGGGGACACATTTTATTAAACTGCCGTGAAAAGATGAGTAACAGGCTCTCTAGTGAAGCTGGCCTGTATGAGCTTGAAGATGCAAACCTTCACATGGACATACACACATGTACATACTCACAGGGCAATTGTCAAGACACGTAACAACAGGGAGGGTCCCCTGTTCTTTCCACCAACCAGAACACTCTCTTGCTTTTGCTGGTGCAGGGTTGAGAATTAATCCTTCAATTGGAGGCTCATGGGGGAGGTCCCAGGGGTCCAGGGAGGGAGCTGCGGCAGCAGGGGGCACTCAGGGGGTGTTGAGGCTGGTGGCTTTTACCAGCAGGTAAGGAAGTTTTAGAATATTTTAAGGCTGTTATGGCCACAATGGTATGTATCGGACAAATGCCAGCATTGCACACCTGTGAACCCTTTCCCATGGATAGGCCCATACAAGGGCATGCACCTTGCCACACACACACACACACACACACACACACACATCCTGCTACATCAGACTTCCTGGCTTCCTGCAGTTAGTTTTCCTCGAATGAGCCAAAGCTGGGCTGACTCAGGTGGCAAACTGCCAGGATGCTGGTATTTCCCTCGGCTCTGGCCTGAGAAGCTTCAGGGAAAAACCCACTCACATCCTGAATCCTCACCTGCTCCAGGCGGGCCTGCAGGCCTCCAGGCCTGGGCGCCGGCGGCAGGCAGCCTCAGTGACATCCTGGTCTCCCTGAATGCCAAGCATATTGGCAGGCAGACAACCCTGCTACACCCGGGGTTTCTCCAGAGTCCTCCCAAGGAAGAGGTAGAATGAGGCTGGTTTTCTTAATGTTTGGAGCTGGAAAGTTAAGCTGAGATAACTGGTCTAGGCTTCCACTTTTTTATTTTTTTATTTTTTGGTAGAGACAGGATCCAGCTATGTTGCCAGGGCCGATCTTGAACTCCTGGCCTCCGGTGATCCTCCCACCTTGGCCTCTCGAAGTTCTGGGATGACAGGCATGAGCCACCACACCCAACCCTAGGCTCCCATTAATAGGCGAAAAATTTGGTCCCAAACAGAGACAGAAAACCAAGCAGAGTCCCACATGCAGAGGGTGGTCAGCCCAGGGCTGAACCCAGGCCTCCCGATGCCCCAGCCAGCACCTTCCACCCAGCAAGCCACAAATGACTGGATTCCCCCATTCGGTGTTCTGATTGCCTCCTGGGCAGTCCCCCATGGACACAGTGGCCTAATCGGGTAAGTTTTCTCTTCCAGTTCTGCTCCATGCTATTCTGGAGGCCTGTCTTTCTCAGCTCCCAACAGAACTTACCTCCCACGTAGTCCGGTGGCAGTGTCAAATAGGTCCACATGCTTGGCCGGCAGATGAACATACTGATGCACTTTATTTTATTTTTCTGAGACAGTCTCGCTCTGTTACCCAGGCTGGGGTGCCTGGCACGATCTCAGCTCACTGCAGCCTCTACCTCCCAGTTCAAGTGATTCTCCTGCCTCAGCCTCCTGAGTAACTGGGATTACAGGTGCCTGCCACCACATCTGGCATATTTTTGTATTTTTAGTAGAGATGGGGTTTCACCATATTGGCCAGACTGGTCTCGAACTCCTGATCTCGAGTGATCTGCCCACCTTGGTCTCCCAAAGTGCTGAGATTACAGGCGTGAGCCGCCACGCCCAGCCTGAGGCATTTTAATTAATTTCCTCTCCTGGGTATTCGGGAGGCCTTCACCCAGTTAAAATCCATAGGCTCGGGATACTTCCCAAGAAGCAGTTCTGATAAGTAGGGGCCTTTGGGATCTTCCACGCCCACACGGGCTGCAGCTGTGTGTGTGTGGGCATGCCACATTGTGCGTTAGTCCCTTCGTTCGGTTATTCGAACCCATGCACCCTCCTTCCCAGGGCCATTCCCTGTGGTTTTCTCCCTGTCCACTGCACAGCTTCATGCATTGTGCCCCAGACACACTCTGCGAGACCCCTGCTGGGCCTCTGCTCCGGATGCACCTTCGGCCTGGGGTGCCTCCCTTCAGAATCAGCCAAGTTGCTGTTACAGACACAGAGTAGCAGCCCCTGCCCCAGAGATTCCCACTTGGTAAGTCCAAGGTTCACGGACAACACTGGTCCTTCTAGGCCCAGGTTCACTGTCATGTCCTCCAAGGAGCCAGTCTCCCTCTTCAAACACTGCGACTGATGCACTCTCCCTGAAAAGGCATGGGTTACAGACGCTGTCTCAGTCGACTGTTGACAGCTGGGGAGGTGTGTGTCCCCTCCCCACCACGGCGGGGGACCGCGACCTACTGAGAGGTGACAAAGCCTCAGAGGTCATCCCATTTACTCAAGCGTCATTCAGCACCTGCTCTGGGGATTCAAGACATCAGTCACTTGTCTCCACGCTGCTGTGTCCTAGCATGGGGCCTGGCCTTGAGCAGACGAGGCCTGCATGAAACAGAGGGGCCTCCAGGCTGAACGCCTGAGAGCCCCTGACCCTAGGGTTGATGGATCCATGTGACAATCACTTTCATTTAGCAGAGTCCCCCCAGGAGTCTACAGCATGGAGGGGATATAGCTCAGTTGACAGTGATAATTTTCAAAGGTCAGTGTTGTCACAGTGGTGGGGACAAAACGCCTGGGAACAGAGGGGGGAGTACACAGGTGGACAGATAGACCAAGCCTTTGTCCCTGGGCTGCCAGGAGGTGTGTCGAGGCCTGTGGCACTCAGCCCTGAGTCCTGGGCCAAGGTCAAGTATCCCAGGCCTCCCCCTGCCCCAGCCTTTCTCCCTCCCTGGGACTTGGCATTTATTTATGTATTTATTTAGACAGAGTCTTACTCTGTTACCCAGGCTGGCGCAATCTTGGCTCACTGCAACTTCCACCTCCCAGGTTCAAGTGACACTCAGCCTCCCGAGTAGCTAGAATTATAGACGCAGACTACCACGCCCGGCTAATTTTTGTTTTTGTTTTTGTTTTTGTTTTTTTTTCAGTAGAGATGGGGTTTTACCATGTTGGCCAGGCTGATCTTGAACTCCTGACCTCAGATAATTCACCCACCTCAGCCTCCCGAAGTGCTGGGATTACAGTTGTGGGCCACCGCACCTGGCCACTGGGACTCGGCCTTTGAAAGCTTCCCCTTGAGCGAAGACAGAATATTCGTCCCCACCCTCTGCCCATCTTCTGGTGCAAACACAGTGTCTGAGCACGGAAACCATCTTCTCTCTACTCAGCGTCCTCCAGTGGCTCCCCTTTTCATTCCTTCCTTTGAGAACCCATGTGTCTTGGCCCCCGGCCTCCTCTGTGGCCGCTCTCCTACCCACCCACCTGTCACACCCTCTGCCTTGGTGCTTCTTGTGCTCATCAAATGTGCTCTTGCCTCAGGGCCTTTGCCCTTGTTGTTCCTAAGGTCTAGAATATTGTTCCTTCCCAACGGCCAGATGGTTCCTTCTCCCCACCCTGTGGTCTCTGCTCATGCCCAGAAAGCAGCCACATTGTCTCGCCCGGACCCTGTCCCCCGTGCTTCAAAGAGTCGGGGTGTGTGTGTCTTTTTCAATGATGGCTGCTTAGACCTTCTTTTTATTTCATTTTTAAATATTTATTTATTTATCTATTCTTTGAGACAGAGTCTAACTCTGTCACCCAGGCTGTAGTGCAGTGGCACGATCTCAGCTCACTGAACCCTCCACCTCCCGGGTTCAAGAGATTCTCCTGCCTCAGCCTCCCGAGTAGCTGGGATTATAGGCCTGTGCCACCATACCTGGCTTATTTTTGCATTTTTAGTGGAGACAGAGTTTCACTATGTTGGCCAGGCTGGTCTTGAATTCTTGACCTCAAGTGATCCACCCGCCTTGGCCTCCCAAAGTGCTAGGATTACAGGCGTGAACCACCCCCTCTGGCCTGCTTAGACCTTTTAAAAACTCTTGGCATGTAACCCACATTTACTCCCGGGCACATCACCCATCAGTTCCCCCTGGATTCTCTGGCTTGCTTCTAGATGCTAGGTCCGAACGATGCCTGCCACCCTAGTCCATGAGCATCGGCCCCAGGTGTGTGTGGTGCTGGGTGGGCATGGGCGCCTGAAGCCAGGCATCTTCCAGGCCCAGGCCTCTTGTGCCCAGTCCTCTCCCACCCAGTGCACTAGGCTGAGGGCGTCTCAGAGGCCAGGGCTGGTCCCATGGACCCATCCTCACAGTGCCTGGCACAGGCCCCGTCAGGCAAGGCGGATGCAGCAAGGCCCCAGTGCCCCCTCCCCGGCAGGAGTATCCTGATTGTGAATAGGAGGGCTGGGGAGAGGTCTGGGACTCACCAGGAGCGTAGGTTGTGGGACACCTCAGCTCCTCCCATGGGCAGTGGGGAGCTGCTGGGTCCTGTGGAGCTGGTTCTGCTCTGCCACCCAGTCTCACTCCCAGCCCTTTCCTGCCCTGGCTCCACGGCATCCATGGGTGCCCCTGCCTCTGGCTTCCAGGCGGGGCTGGTCAAAGGGAGGCACCATGGGTGACTGAGGAGGGAGAGAGTGAGGCCAGGCATTGATTGCCAAGTGGCAGCTGGGCTGTGTGTTAGCAATGGCTGTGTCCTTCAGTGAGGGTCCCAGCCTCTGTGGACAGCCCTTTCCTGCTGCTCCGGCTCAGGCCCACCCTTTGTCCCCTTAAGGCTAGGGGGCTGGTGCCTGTCTCGACCTGGGGTGTTTCGACATCCTGTGTTGGTAGTCTAACCCTGCCCATCCCCTGTCTGAGGTACCCTGACAGCCCCAGTCCCCCTGTCTGAGTGTGGCCCCTATCATCTGCCTGCCAGGACACTGGCAGAGTGTCCTGCCAATTTAATGGCACACCCACTAAATTGTATTTACGACATGGTGCATCAGGACATAAGCTGACAAAACCGTTTTAGAGGATGAGGGGAAGGGGCCAAAAGCAGAACGCATTGTAAGTCGGACTCTGGGGACTCCAGCTGGCAAAACGGAGGCTCAACACCAGAACAGGCCCCTTTGGGAAGCGAGACCTCTGAGCATAGCAGTTTCCCAGGTTCAGCTGGGGCCCTGGGGCTGAGGCTGCACAACCAGCTGAGCCCAGAGAACAGCCAGGGGGACCCAGCCTGGCTCCCAGGAGGAAGAGCGCAAGGTTGCCCTCCACAGGCCCAGGCATTAGGGTGTCTGGGTGTGCAGAAAGGCATCTCAGGAAGGCTGGGGTAGGGTGCCCGCTCCCACCCTGCCCCCGAACCCTGCAGCCTGAGACCTGGGCTTCTAGCATGCACATGTATTACTGGAAAGGGGTCCCGATTGAAGAGGGTTCTTGGATCTCATGCAAGAAAGAATTCAGGGTGAGTCCAATGTGCAAAGTGAAAGCAAGTTTATGAGGAAAGTAAAGGAATAAAAGAATGGCTACTCATAGACAGAGTAGCCCCCAGGGCTTCTGGTTATCCATTTTTATGGTAATTTTTTTATTATATGCTAAACAAGGGGTGGATTATTCATGCCTCCTCATTTTAGAGCGCATAGGGCAATTTCCTGAGGTTGCCATGGCATTTGTAAACTCTCAAGGCGCTGGTGGGAGTGTAGCAGTGAGGAGGACCAGAGGTTCCTCTCACAGTCGCCATTTTGGTTTTGGTGGGTTTTGGCCGGCTCCTTTACCACAATCTGTTTTATCAGCAAGGTCTTTGTGACCTGCATCTTGTGCCGACCTCCTGTCTCATCCTGTGACTGAGAATGCCTTAGCCTCCTGGGAATGCGGCCCAGTAGGTCTCAGCTTCATTTTACCCTACCCCTATTCAGGATGGAGTTGCTCTGGCTCAAACACCTCTAACACATGGACTCTTCAGAGCTCGATGGAATTGCCCTGAGCCTCAGGGGGACATGGGAAGGGGAGTAAGGTCTACATGAGGCCTGTTCAGACTCTAGCTTCGCCCAGTTGGTGGTGAATCCTGGGGGGCAGCTCGTTGCACTGGGGCTGCGGCTTGCCCCCTTCCCATGCCTGCACTTGGATCCAAGCCTACTTGAGAAGCTGTGGAGAGCTGCCTTGGCCTCTCCGGAAAACTGGAGAAAACAAAGAAGCAAAGTTGCCAGTTACCATGGAAACCATCCAAAATTTAAAAGACTGAAACAATAGTTTAACATTTCCAAAACCCTCCCGATTTTTGTTTTTCTCTATTAAAAACACACACACATACAAACCCCACTGTATTACATTAGTCTGATGAGACACTGGCCTGGAATGAGAACAGGGTTCAGGATCTTAGGGGGCCATGTGGCTCATGGAATGCCCAGAATTAGTTTTAGGGATTTAAATCAAAACATGAATAAATATTTAAAATGCAAAATCTAAATCCTCGGGCTCCTCTGCAGCTGAAACAAGGTAAAAGCTTTTTGCTGGATTAAAGAGAGCGATCATATGAGGGTGGGGAGAAGCTGGTGAAGCCAACTGGGCACTGGTGGAGGGAAGGCTGGGAGCCGAGGCCCTGCCCAAACCCCAGCTCTCAGCTCAGCCATCACTCCAGCTCCAGCTGGCCTGTTGCACTCTCTGTCTGCAGGGCCTGAGAGGTGAGGCGATGTCCTCAGTGTTGCACGGGGCTGCTGTGGGTGAGTAGGGACTGAGCTCACTCACTCTTTGTGGAGGCCATTGGGTCACCATCTAAATGCTGGGTCTGTACCAGGTACAGTGACTCATGCCTATAATCTCAGCACTTTGGGAGGCCAAGGTTGGCAGATTGCTTGAGCCCAGGAGCTCGAGACCAGTCTGGGCAACATGGCAAACCCCACTGCTACAAAAAGTACAAAAATTAACTGGGCGTGGTGGTGTATGCCTGTAGTCCCAGCTACTCAGGAGGGTGAGGTGGGAGGACTGCTTGAGCCTGGGAGGTAGAGGTTGCAGTGAACCAAGAGATAGAAGTTTCAGCGAGTCAAGATAGTGCCACTGCACTCTAGCCTGAGTGACAGACTGAAACCCTGTCTCTAAAGTAAAATAAAATGAAATGAGATGAAATAAAGTAAAATAAAATAAAGGCAGGGTCTGGCTGGGTGTGGTGGCTCAGGCCTATAATCCCAGCTCTTTGGGAGGCTGAGGCAGGAGGATAGGGATGCCCTGGTGGGCGCCTTGCGGCTGTTCCACACTGCTGGCGGGCAGAGCCCCAGGGCTTGCCCGCTGCCCTCTTCTTCTGGGAATGGTTTGCTTCACGTTCACAGGAAACCACCATCCTCTGGACTCAACCATGTGTTTGCATAGTACTGAATCCCTTCCCCAGTTCCAGGAGAGAGGCCTGATTTGCCACAGGGATTGGTTAAAGGATAGGTAAGGATCCCAGCTGAAGCAAGTGACCTGTGATTAGATGCTGGCCTGGAGTTCTGTGGGAGAGACGCCCGTCTTCCTCTGGCCTGGAACCCGGAAGCGCGATTTTGAAGGCAGTCCTCCTGAGCCGGTGAACGGGGAAGCCTCTCTGGAGAGAGCAGCCTGTACCACCCAGCTCCACGCCCAAACTCTTCAGTTATATGAGCCAATTCATTCTTTTTTGTGCTGAAGCCAGTTTGAGTTGGTTTTATGATCATCCCCCCATGAAAAAATTCTAGTTGAGACAAACACTCAACCCTGGGCCTGAGATTCAAGGGTCTTGTCATCTCTCCCCTTCACTTTCTTTCTCTTCTTCACACACTCTCACCGCTGCTCGGTGCTATTCCTTCACTCAGCACACGGATCCAGTCGGCCTCTTTCAAGCACCTGGCAGGAGTCCATCCACCAGACGGCTGCTCGCAGCACTCTCCCTGCTTGGCGTGTCTGGCTTCCTTAGCACTAAGCGCTACTCCTCTAAGTAGCTACTTACCTTCCAAGGCCTTCCTCCCTCGTCCAGTGAGACTTCCTTGCAAATCTCCCATGCATTGCCCTGGCTGCCCAAGTTTCTCATTTGGCCTGGACAAAATATGCCAGGTGGTACCAGAACCCTGATTATCATACCTGGTGTAGTTTAGCAGCTTCCTAGAACTTTTTTTGTGTGAGACAGAGTCTCGCTGTGTTGCTCAGGCTGAAGTGCAGTGGCACAATCTCGGCTCACTGCAACCTCTGCCTCCTGTGTTCAAGTGATTCTCCTGCCTCAGCCTCCCAAGTAGCTGAGACCATAGGCACCCGCCACCATGCCCGGCTAATTTTTTGCATTTTTAGTAGAGATAGGGTCTCAGCATGTTGGCTAGGCTGGTCTGAAACTCCTGACCTCCAGTAATCTACCCACTTCAGCCTCCCAAAGTGCTGGGATTACAGGTATGAAATAGCTTCCTAGAACTTATTCCACAGAACCATTCCAGCATGGGAGCTGTGCCTGAGGAGAGCTATCCCCAGGCCCTGGCCTTGAAAAAATTCTAGTTGGGACAAACACAACCCTGGGCCTGAGATTCAAGGGTCTTGTCGTCTCTCCCCTTCATTTTCTTTCCCTTCTTCTCACACCCCCACCGCTGCTCGGTGCTATTCCTTCACTCGGCACACGGATCCAGTCGGCCTCTTCCAAGCGCTTGGCAGGAGTCCATCCACCAGACATCCATCAGAAAGGAGATGCAACGATCATTTCATACTCATTTCCTCCTTTGGTCCTCACAATGACCCTGAGAGGTACAAGATTTCAATCTCACTTTAAGAAAAGGACCTTGAGGCCCAGAGCAGCCTAGTGACTTGTCCAGAGTCACACTTCCCTGCCCTGGTGAAAACAACGACCAGACCTGTGGCCTCAAACCCAGGCGTTCTGATTCTACCCCACTGGGTTCCCTTGCTCTTTCGGCTGATAAGAGACAGATCTGAACGCGAGTGAGAGGCCCCGGGGGATGTGTATGCATCTCTCCTTGGCCCTGCTGAGTCAAGGTGGCACCTGTCACCTCCTGGCCTGGCTGGTGTTCTTCCAGCTTGGATCCAGCAGGCCAGCCCCATCCTGACCATGTTGAATCCCAGAGGCCTTGCCGGGGGGCCGTGCCTCTCCAGATGAACAACATAAATTCATGGAAATGTTTTCACAAGGGCGTTTTTCCTCTGCTGGCCTCCATTTCCTTGAAAAACACAGACTTGGAGGTAAACAGTCTTTGCTGTTGCAAGGGAGCAAATATAGACTTCCTTCCACATCCCCCGCCCGGCAGCTCTGCTTCCTCGACCTTCCTTCCAGCCCCCTCCAATGTCCCCAGGGAGGTTGGAGAGGGCCAGGCTCCAAGGATGGAGGGTGCCTCACAGTGGGGGGTGGCACCTGGAACCCCAGATGCTTCTGTCTCACCAGAAGTTAGGGTCCCCAAGTACCTCCTGCCCTCTGACTCCCCCCACTCCCATCAGACTAGGTCTGATGCCCTGGAGAAGCAAAAGAGGAGGGCATTGCTGAAAGGAGGGGATGTTGTCAGGTGAAAGTGGAGGCTCCATCCTAACGGGGGAAGATAATCTGTAGGCTTGAACTATGCTTTCTTCTTAATTCCAGACCCTGGAAGTTGCTCATAGACAACACATCGTCAGCTCAATGCTTCAGCTTCTTGAAATTAAACACCCTGTTACGAAGGATTTGAACAAACACCCCTAACAGCAGAGGGCAAAATGAGAGGAATTACTTTGTCTGTTTATTTACGCTGTACACTTTACGCTTGCAAAATGCTCCGAAATGCATTTGATTTTGTGTCTGAGTTTCCGCCCCCGCTGACAAGATCCCTGTGGGGATGCATCCTTCTGGTAATTCTCGGATACAGTGTGGAGGAAAACAGTGGTGGAGTGACCAATCCTCAGCCACTTGCAAAATAGAGATCAACTTGATGGGTTTGCCTGGGCATATGGGATTATTGGTTGCAATTCTTTACTCCCTTGTGCTTGTATTATACACCCACATGCTTGCCACAGCCTCCTGGTAGATTTCCCTGCCCCACTGACATTGAGGTTGAGCATGTGACTTGCTTTGACCAATTGCAAGGAGACAGAAGGAACCGTGTACCAGTTCTCAGCCTGGGCCTTAAGAGACTGTGTGTTTCCACTTGTTCTTTGTTTGCTTTTTTTTTTTTTTTTTTTTTTTTGAGACGGAGTCTCACTCTATTGCCAAGTCTGGAGTGCAGTGGTGCGATCTTGGCTCACTGCAACCTCTGCCTCCAGGGTTCAAGCAATTGTCCTGCCTCAGCCTCCTGAGTAGCTGGGATTACAGGCATGTGCCACTACATCTGGCTAATTTTCGTATTTTTAGTAGAGACAGGGTTTCACCATGTTGGGGAGGCTGGTCTCAAACTCCTGACCTCAGGTGATCCATCCATCTCACTCTCCCAAAGTGCTGGGATTACAGGTGAGGCTGTACCCAGCCCCCACTTGTTCTTTGCACTTCTGCCATCTCTGTAGCCCCTTTAACCTGGGACTCAGAGTGAATACATAGCAGGCAGAGTCTTGCCCCTGTTGACCTGTAGACCCTCAAGTGAGGGTAAAT
Organism: Theropithecus gelada; assembly: GCF_003255815.1. NCBI lineage: Eukaryota > Metazoa > Chordata > Mammalia > Primates > Cercopithecidae > Theropithecus > Theropithecus gelada. The sequence goes on from NC_037675.1 coordinate 91,833,599, forward strand.
GGTGGCTGTTTAATTCTCTGAGTTTTGGGGTGGTTTGTTACACAGTATATAATGACAGTAGCTGACTGATACAAGTACGCAGTAGAAGTTCTGTAGATAGTAGATGATTGATAAATGGCACTATTCCTGGCACATGTATTACATCCAGATTTACAGAGCATCTGTTTGTTTTGTTTTGTTTGGCACTATGATATCTTAGGTGCTTGGGATACAAGTAATAGAAATCAATAAAATAATAATAATAACCAACCTTATTAAGCACTTACTGGATTCCAGGCATTGTGTTGATCTCATTTCATTTCCCCAACATTCCTATGAAGAAACTGAGGAAACTGGGGCTTTGAGGGTGTAAATGACCTGTTCCAGATCATTTGGCTGGAAAGACCCAGTCCCTGCCCTCAGGAAACTCACAGTCTGGCAGAGAGGGACATGTTAGTTGCAAACACCTGTGCATGCCTGTCTGTGCGACTGGACTGATGATGCTCATTGTCCAAGTATGGATTCTGTAGCAAGGCAGCAAACAGCAGACTGGCTTCAGGCACAGCCCTTGGAGCTGAGGGCTGTTAGGAAGTCAGGGGACAGTGAGGTTACCATCTGGCACCAAACTGCATGAAGGCTAACATACCAGGAAACTCATGGAGGCTGAGGAAATCCCTGCCTTCCGAGTTGTAAAAACTTAAAACTGGGTTTCTGTAGTTCTGGGCCACCTTTCCCGCAGGCATGTTGTGTGACCTTGGGTCCATCCCTTGCTTTCTTTTGACCCTAATCTCCTCACCTGGAAAATGAGCTAGGGGATGCAATTGGGTGAGCTCTATGGCAACTTCTATTTCAGAGATGCTAGAGCCCTGGCTCCCTGCTTTGGAAGGAAAATTCCTCCATTTCTCTTTCCCCTTGTTATCTGCAAGAGGGGAGGAGTGTGGAGTGAACATAACCTTTTAGTACTTTTTTTTTGAGACAGAGTTTTGCTCTGTTGCCTCAGCCTCCTGAGTAGCTGGGATTACACCACGCCTGGCTAATTTTGGTATTTTCAGTAGAGATGGGATTTCTCCATGTTGGTCAGGCTGGTCTCAAACTCCCCACCTCAGGTGATCCACCCACCATGGCCTCCCAAAGTGCTGGGATTACAGGTGTGAGCCACTGCGTCTGGCCGTCATTTTAGCACTTATGTTCAAGGCAATATGAGCAGTGTGTCTCCATGTGCCTTCCTCGTAATGTGATGTTTGTTTTGTTTGATTAGAGACCATATTTACTGTGGTCCTTTCTCCTGAAAACTGAACTGGCAATAAACGCTATGGAGCAGGATTTTAGCACCAGCATATGGGGGGTGTGTGTGTGTGTGTGTGTGTGTGTGTGTGTTGTCGGGGTGGTGGTGGTGTTCTGTGGGTTAAATTTAGCTTTCCAAAAGACCAGAACAATAGCTACTGTTTATTGAGCGACTGTTATGAGCCATGCACTTGCATTGTCTCAATCAATCCTCACAATAGCCTTGAGAGGTGCCTGGTAGGGTTTCTCCATTTTACATTCAGGGCCTGCCATGCTACTTTCTCTTGCTCAAGATTTTCTCCCCTTAGCTTCTCTTGGGAGAGCAAGATGTTCCTCATAGCTATGTAATTGTGGACAAGTTCTGAACTTCTCTGAGCCTCAGTTTATTTATCTATGCAATGGGCATCTGATGTCCTTCCTTACACTGTTTTACATTAAGTAATAGAAAAGATCTGGGACATAGAAGACAATCAATAAAGGTAATCATTTTCTCTAATGCATGATAATTATGTACTTACTTGAAATAAATTAGTAAGTCATCTTCAGGTGAAATACTTCCAACTCCATCTTTTCCTAGAAATTTCTGTTCTGTTTTTACAATTATTTTGCTCAATTCAATTTAAACCACAGAACCCCAGTACGCCAGAGCTCATAATTACCCAGGGCCTCCCAGTCCAATTGGCTTTCATATTTTTTTTTTTTTTTTTTTTTTGAGACGGAGTCTTGCTCTGTTGCCCGGGCTGGAGTACAGTGGCCGGATCTCAGCTCACTGCAAGCTCCGCCTCCCGGGTTTACGTCATTCTCCTGCCTCAGCCTCCCCAGTAGCTGGGACTACAGGCGCCCGCCACCTCGCCCGGCTAGTTTTTTGTATTTTTTTAGTAGAGACGGGGTTTCACTGTGTTAGCCAGGATGGTCTCGATTTCCTGACCTCGTGATCCGCCCGTCTCGGACTCCCAAAGTGCTGGGATTACAGGCTTGAGCCACCGCGCCCGGCCGGCTTTCATATTTTTTTGTGTTTTTTTGGGGTGGTGGGGTGGGGTCCTAACTAGAGAACACCTTTTTCTTTTTTTTTTTTTTTTTTTTTTTTTGAGACTGAGTCTGGCTCTGTCGCCCAGGCTGGAGTGCGGTGGCCGGATCTCAGCTCACTGCAAGCTCCGCCTCCCGGGTTCACGCCATTCTCCTGCCTCAGCCTCCCGAGTAGCTGGGACCACAGGCGCCCGCCACTTCGCCCGGCTAGTTTTTTGTATTTTTTTAGTAGAGACGGGGTTTCACCGTGTTAGCCAGGATGGTCTCGATCTCCTGACCTCGTGATCCGCCCGTCTCGGCCTCCCAAAGTGCTGGGATTACAGGCTTGAGCCACCGCGCCCGGCCGAGAACACCTTTTTCTAACTGAACCTTATGGGGAAGCCCAATGAATAAAGCATAGAGCAGGCCGGGCGCGGTGGCTCATACCTGTAATCCCAGCACTGTGGGAGGCTGAAGCTGGTGGATCACCTGAGGTCGGGAGTTCAAGACCAGCCTGACCAACACGGAGAAGCCCTGTCTCTATTAAAAATACAAAAATTAGCCAGGCGTGATGGCACATGCCTGTAATCCCAGCTACTCGGGAGGCTGAGGCAGGATAATAGCTTGAACCTGGGAGGCAGAGGTTGTGGTGAGCCGAGATCGCACCACTGCACACCAGCCTGGGCAACAAGAACGAAACTCCACCTCAAAAACAAAACAAAACGAAACAAAAACAAAAACAAACAAACAGAAAGCATAGAGCAGCAGGACTGTTCTGGTTGAGACAGGAAGTGTGGGTGGTGCACGGCTGGAGTCCTGACCAATGGGAGTCTCTCCCCTCCAGAGTAGGAACTCCTCAGTGCCCCCGAGGAGACTTGCCCCGCTCTCCTCACACTGCAGTTGTGACCCACTAGCTTAGTCATCATGAAATCAATTCAGAGGTCACCACCTAAACAGAATAAAATGAAAAATGCCAGCGTGCGTCGCACATGGTAGGGGTGAGTGTTGGTATGTGTCAGTTCTGTTTCGGTTCCATGGTACCCATGTGTTCACCTGACAGGGAAGTAAACAGCTATTTCACATTGTGACTTCCATCAGAAAGTTGGAAAATCACTGCTGTTCACTCTAATCCCCTCATTTCATGTTTGGGAAACAGAGCCCAGAGGAGGGAAGTGAAGGAACTGACCTGCCTGAGTTAGAGCTGCAGCCAAGATAAGAATAGACGTCTGTGGCCTCCTTGCTCCATGTCTTCTTTTTGAGACGGAGTCTCGCTCTGTCACCCAGGCTGGAGTGCAGTGATGCGATCTTGGCTCACTGCAACCTCTGCCTCCCGGGTTCAAGCGATTATCCTGCTTCAGCCTCCTGAGTAGCTGGGACTACAGGTAACTGCCACCAAGCCCGGCTAATTTTTTCTTTTTTTGTATTTTTAGTAGAAACGGGGTTTGACCATATTGGCCAGGCTGGTCTCAGACTACTGACTTCAGGTGATCCTCCTGCCTTGGCCTCCCAAAGTGCTGGGATTACAGGCATGAGCCACCGCACCTGGTCCTTTTCTTTTTTTTTTTTTTCCCCCTTTGAGACAGTCTCATTTTGTCACCTAGGCTGTAGTAGTGCAGTGATATGATCACAGCTCACTGCAGCCTTCACCTTCTGGGTTCAAGTGATCCTTTCACCTCAACCTCCCAAGTAGCTGGGACCACAGGCACATGCCACCATGCCCAGCTAATTTTTAAAAAAAATTTTGCAGACAAGACTTTGTTCAAAGATAAGCCTTTGTCTTGAACTTCTGGGCTCAAGCGATCCTCCTGCCTCAGCCTCTCAAAGTGCTGAGATAACAGGTGTGAGCCACTGTGCCCAGTGCTCCATACCTGCTTGAATCAGCACACAATGGAAGGGTTAACACTTACGGAGCCTCAGGATGTGCCAGGCACTGCACTCAGTGCTTCAGATTGAGACCACCTTTGCAGAATTATGACTGAGACGGTGAAAGAGATCTCACTTAACTGACTCCATCTTGCTTCTAACCTCCAAACTGCCCTTGTTTATTCCTGGGCGTAGGTTGAACTAACTTTGGGAGAAGCTTAGTTTATAGTTTATAGTTTGAACAAAGACAGTAATAGCCCTTTCTCAAAGCAGACTTCCTTCTTGCCTGGGGACTAGATTGCCTTTGTAGGACTAACGTTAGCCACAAGATTAGAAATTATGGTTGAGGAGTCATGCAGCTGGAGGTTACAAGATGCCGGCCCTCTGTAAACTGCTCCTAAGATCAGTGCTTGAGAGATTTTGCAGACCTTGCATTTGATGGATCAGCTGGCACCACTCAAATCAATAAACTGGCTCATCTGATCTTGTGCCCTCCCGCCCTGTAACTGACTCAGCAAGAGAGCACAGCTTTGATTCCTGTGATTTCATCCTTCACCAATCAGCACCCCTGGCTCACTGGCTTCCCCCCGCCCCAACCAAGTTATTCTTACAAACTCTGCCCCCCGAAGGCTCAGGGAGACTGATTTGAGTAATAAAAAACTCCGGTCTCCCGCGCAGCTGGCTCTGCATTAATTACTCTTTCTCTATTGGAATTTCCCTGTCTTGATACATCAGCTCTGTCTGGGCAGCGGTCAAAGTGAACCCTTGGGTGGGTACAAGATAGGAAGTCATTTCATCCCCACCGTGACTGTATCAGCCGCCTAGGGCTGCATAGCAAATGCCACAGACTGGTGGCTTAAAGACAGAAAGTTAAAATTTTCTCATAGTTCTGGATGCTGGACGTTTAAGATCAAGGTGTCAGTAGAGTTAGTATCTCCTGAGGCCTCTCTCCTTGGCTTGCAGAATGGTCTTCTCCCGTGTCTTCACAAGGCCTTATCTTTGTGTCTGTGTTCTAATCTCATCTTCTATTTTTTTTTTTTTTTGAGACAGAGTCTCGCTCTGTCCCTGAGGCTGGAGTGCAGTGGTGCAATCTCGGCTCACTGCAACCTCCGTCTCCTGAGTTCAAGTGATTCTTCTGCCTCAGCCTTCCAAATAGCTGGGACTACAAGTGCGCACCACCACGCCTGGCTAATTTTTGTATTTTTAGTAGAGATGGGGTTTCACCATATTGGCCGGCTGATCTCCAATTCCTGACCTCGTGATCTACCCACCTCGGCCTCCTAGTGTGCTGGGTTTATAGGCGTGAACCACCACGCCCGGCCTAATCTCCTCTTCTAAGGACACCAGTCACATTGAATCAGGGCCACCCTAATGACCTCATTGTAACAAAATCTCCTCTGTAAAGACCCAATCTCCAAACACAATCGCATTCTGAGTTCCTGGGGTTAGGGATCCCATATAGAAATTTGGAGATGGGGATGTAATTCAGCCATAACCACCTAGCAATAACAATACCACTGCTACTATCATCCTCATTGACAGGCAAGGAAACTGAGGCACAGAGAGGGTAAGCTGCCAGGGCCCACGGGGAGGAAGAATCAGACTGATTCAGACCTGGACGTGTGGCTCTGAGCCTGTGCATCACTCACAGTGCCCTGCTGCCAGGAAGTGAGGGGAGCTCATGGGGAGCCCACGGGCTGGATGGCGAGGTCAGACCAAGGAAGAGGGAACACTGCATTTCACCGGCTAACGACTGCCAAGAGCCCAGATAGTGAGTGGGTCGAGGAGCTCAGAGGAAGGGGCAGCGGGGCGGTCCCCTCCCTCCTTCCATGAGGACTTGCTGCTCTCAGCCATGCTTCTGCGGGACAAGGAGTGGCATGCCCAGGCTGGGGCTAGGGGTCCCCACTTGCTGCACCCTAGTATTCCCGGTCCTGTTCCAGAAACATTAGGGAAGGCAGGGAGCAAGGGGGAGCCTATTAGGGGACAACCTTGAACCTCAAGTTCTATTGATATGAATTTGCAGTTTTACCCATGCAAATTACTCGACATGCACCTTCCCAGTGATCTCACCTGAGACACTGAGGTGGAAGGCAGTAGGCCTGCAGTAAAGAAATCGCAATTTGGTTTTTCTTTTTAATATTCATATTCTCAGCACAACCCATATGACTCTTCTGTCCTATCTTTGTCTCCTTCTTCGTCACTGTCCCACGCTCTTGCTGTGTCGCCCTGGATGATCCAGTCTTTCCCTACAGGCTCTGTCTGTCTCTGGGTTACCTCTCTCTCTGCCTCTCCCTCCTTTTTTTTGTTTTGAGACAGAGCCTTGCTCTGTCACGCAGGCTGGAGGGCACTGGTGTGATCTGGGTTCACCGCAATCTTCATCTCCCAGGTTCAATTGATTCTCCTGCCTCAGCCTCCTGCGTAGCTGGGACCACCAGCGCCCACCACCATGCCCGGCTAATTTTAGTATTTTTAGTAGAGACGAGGTTTCGCCATGTTGGCTAGGCTGGTCTGGAACTCCTGACCTCAAGTGATCTCCCCGCCTCAGCCTCCCAAAGTGCTGGGACCGGCAGGCGTGAGCCACCGCGCTGGCCTACTTCTTCCTCCTTTGTTGCTAATAGGAGCAGAGCCTGGCTGCTCTGAATTCATAGTTGCCACCCTGTTGCTAATTGTACCACTCAGACCAAAAGACCAAAATCACACTGGAAAATGCTTTCTTGTGCACATTTCAGAGTGAGCCCCCCTTTCCCATTATTCTCCCCTCCTCTTGCCCTAGGAACAGGAGGGGGCTCTAAGAAGCTGGTTTCTCTATGCGAAGCACTAACAGTGCCCTGGCAGCCACTGGGGGCCTTGAGCGTCCATTCCTGCTCTGGGCTCCATTCAATTCCAGAGGAAGCCGAAATATCCACACTGGGCAGGGCAGGGGATCGCCCTAACACTAAGACATAACACTATTTCCCTGTAGCATTCACTGGATCTTCCCAGCTGTGCTGTGAGGGAGGCCAATACTGTCCTCATTTTGTAGGTGGGGAAACTGAGGGACAGAATGGCAAGCGAAGTGACTCGACAGAGGTCACACGGCCAGTTCGCAGCAGTCAAGACTCAAATCCAGATCTTTTGGCCCCAACTCCAGCGCTTCTTCCCTGAGATCTCTTGAGATGGAAACTTCAGGAAATAAATGAACATTGGTGGAGAGAGTCAAAGAGGAGGAGGATGCTTAGGATTCTATTTCCTCTGCCGGGTGCAGTGGCTCACACCTGTAATCCCAGTACTTTGGGATGCCAAGGTGGGCGGGTCACCTAAGATCAGGACTTCGATACCAGCCTGGCCAACATGGAGAAACTCTGCCTCTACTGAAAATACAAAAGTTAGCTGGGCTTGGTGGCACGTGCCTGTAATCCCAGCTACTTGGGAGGCTGAGGTAGGAGAATTGCGTGAACCTTGCAGGTGGAGGTTGCAGTGAGCCGAGATTGCGCCACTGCACTCCAGCCTGGGCAACAGAACGAGACTCCGTCTCAAAAGAAAAAAAGTCTGGGCCGGGCGCCATGACTCACACCTATAATCCCAGCACTTTGGGAGGCCAAGGCGGGCAGATCACCTGAGGTCAGGAGTTTGAGACCAGCCCAGCCAACATGGTGAAACCCCATCTTTACTGAAAACACAAAAATGAGCCAGGTGTGGTGGCGGGTGCCTTTAATCCCAGCTACTCAGAAGGCTGAGGCAGGATAATTGCTTGAACCCAGGAGGCAGAGGTTGCAGTGAGCCAAGATCGCGCCATTGCACTCCAGCCTGGGCATCAAGAATAAGACTGTCTCAAAAAAAAAAAAAAGAATTCTGTTTCCCACATACCGACCTCCTCTATTTCTCTGGGTTAACATGATGAAGAAAAGTAGTAGTGGCTTACTCCCAGAAGGGTGTAGGGTCCCCAAGGCAGGAGGGGCGGGGGAGCAGCTGGTGGGTGAAACCCTCGCACTGCCCCAAATCCCATGGGGCTGGGGCAGGGCCTGTGGGCTTGGAGAGAGCTGAAGTCAGTGAGCCAGATGGCCTGGCTGCAGGCAACTGTTTATTTCCCTTTTGGCATTGCAGGGATCCTAATCCAGTCTTTTTTTTTTTTTTTTTTTGAGAGAAGTCTCACTCTTGTCCCCCAGGCTTGAGTGCAATGGCTCGATCTCGGCTCACTGAGACCTCTGCCTCCCAGGTTCAAACCATTCTTCTGCCTCTGCCTCCCAAGTAGCTGGGATTAAGGCACCTGCCACCACGCCCGGCTAATTTTTGTATTTTTTTTTTTTTTAGTAGAGATGGGGTTTCGCCATGTTGGCCAGGCTGGTCTCGAAACCCTGACCTCAGGTGATCTGCCTGCCTTGGCCTCCCCAAGTGCTGGGATTACAGGCATGAGCCACCGTGCCTGGCCGATCCTAATCCAGTCTTGATTAAAGGCTTTGGTCTGCTGCTGGGTGGGCAAAGGGGAGTGAAGGGAAATTAGAAGGAATGGTAAAGAGGGGGCAGCACCCTGGGCCCCCAAAGCCACATGGTGGTAGTGTGACAACGAGTGGGGATGCCCTAAAGAGGGTCTGGGTGACCCTCAACAGTTGGAGCTGTAGGGGCCTCTCTCTTCACTGTCAGCTCTGAAAGGTCAGGCAGGGATTTTTATATAGGGAGCTGAGGCCGGTGGGCTCAGTGGGTAACGGGGCAGGGTGGGAGGCACTAGTCCATTGCTGTCCATTCTGGGGATCCACCTGTGGTTTAAGGAAGCAGATCCACCTCATCCGGCCTCCGTCGCAGGCTGCCGTCCAGGTCTGTCATTCCCGCGGTGCGGTGCATAGCCTATACTCCTCTCCGTGGCTGCCTGGTCTGGGAAGAAGAGGCACCTGATTTTGAGGCAAACACAGCCCAACAGATCTTTACTCTGGAGCATAAAAGCTGGTCTTTCTGAAGACTTTAGTGAGGAACTTATTTTCAGGTTGAACTAGCACATACTCAGCTCCTTTTATGTGCCAAGCTTAGAGTAGGTGACCTTTCTCATCTAAACCTCCCATCTCCCAGTGCAATTTCTGCTACTTTTTTTTTTTTTTTTTTGGAACAATCTTGCTCTGTAGCCTAGGCTAGAGTGCAGTGGTGCGATCTTGGCTCACTGCAACCTCCACCTCCCAGGTTCAAGCAATTCTTGTGCCTCAGCCTCCCGAGGCACGGGAGGATTACAAGTGTGTGATTACAGCTGGGATTACAGGCGTGTGCCACCACACCCGGCTGATTTTTGTATTTTTTAGTTGAGACAGGGTTTCGCCATGTTGGCCAGACTGGTTTCCAACTTCTCATCTCAAGAGATCCACCTGCCTCGGCCTTCCAAAGTTCTGGGATTACAGGCATGAGCCACCGGTACCTGGCCTCTGCTACATTTTTGAGTTGGAAAGAAACGTACTTGCTTTATTGATGGAATGACCATATTTATATTCTCAATGGCAGATGGTGCATTTACAAAATTTAAGTCAGTTTTGTAGTCACGTCTGGCTTGCAGTGTCACCTCTCTTTGTCCCTTTGAGAATGGTTGGGACATTTGGATTCATACCCAAGACCCTCTGTGTGGCCCTGTTGATGTCCCTTCTCACCCTGGTGACTCCCAGGCTTCTAAGCAGTTGCTCGAAAGGTCTCTAGGCCCTTGGCTCTTAACCAGCCTAGGAGGAGCCAATGATTCCAGGAGGTTCTCTAGCATCAAGGGCTAGGGCTAGGGCTGGAGACTTGGTGGGCACTCAAGTGAGAAAGAGGCCCCCAGCCCATCCCCACTCCTTTAAGGGAGACCTTGCCCTTTGAATTTCAGCTGAGATTTGGGACTCTCCTCCCCACTCATGTCTGCTTGCTGGAGTTGCCTATGAAGCTGGAAAGGCTGTGGGCCTTCTCGTCAGAACTGGGTTCAACTCTTGCTTGAATCTCGGCTCACTGCAAGCTCCGCCTCCCAGGTTCACGCCATTCTCCTGCCTCAGCCTCCCGAGTAGCTGGGACCACAGGCGCCCGCCACTACCCCCGGCTAATGTTTTTGTATTTTTAGTAGAGACGGGGTTTCACTGTGTTAGCCAGGATGGTCTCAACCTCCTGACCTCGTGATCCGCCCGCCTCGGCCTCCCAAAGTGCTGGGATTACAGGCGTGAGCCACTACGCCTGGCCAAGGTGTTTTAATAATTTTTGAACGAGGGGCTGCACATTTTCATTTTGCTTTGGGTCCTGCAAATTATGTAGCCAGTCCTGCCTCTTCATCTTCTCTGGTGAATCATATCTAATTCTACCACATCATACCCATTCTACAGATGCATAAACCGAAGCTTGGAGAGGTGAAATGCACAAAATTACCCAACCTCTAAATTGCAGAGCTGGGCCCAGAAACAGATCTTCATAAATGGAGTCCATTTCACTGGGGTGGTGGCCGTGTTTCTGTGGCCTTGTGCCTGGCCTGGGCCCACGAGTTGACAGGTTACGGGTCAACAGACTCAGTGGCCTTTACCCTCTGGCTCTTAGAGGCCAGGGACTTAGAGGATCTCACCAGTCTATCACAAAACTTTCCATTTTTAACAAAGCAGTGAAAATGGCCTTCTGTCTGCCTCTTTGCTTCTTTCTTATTCTGGAAGACAAGTGAGAAGGAAATGGGAAAGAAGCAAAGAAGTACAAATGTCATGGAAAGTCCGTGGCCCTCCCTCCTCAGCCTGAGCAAGGCCACAGGGACAAAGGCAAATATCAGGGAAGAGCAGCACCGCTATCCCTAACCCCAGGCCTGGGGCCTCTGGGTGGCTGAGTGTCCACAGCTCTCTGACCAGTGCCGAAAATGAAAACTCAGGACAAGATGATCCCCACTGCCCAGAACAAAGAGAGGCTGGTGCATCTTAGTCACTGCTAATTTCTGGCAAATTACTGGGCTTGGGAGCAGGACTGCTTGTAAAGTTCCTGGTTGCACCAAGCTGGAGGCAATTTATTCAAAGGGAAATAAGGCTGCATCTGCTGAGGGAACAAGGAGACAAGGGAGCCTCTTGCACGCTCGTAATGTCTGAACCAGATCTTAGATTCACCTGCAGCAGGCCCAGCCCTTTCCCCAGCCTGGTTTTTATGCCTTTGGAGAGGTTTGCAGAAGGATGCTCAGAGGGCTGTTGGGAGCTTGGGAGGGTGTGTGTGCGTTCTTTAAAAAATAATAAAGCCCTCGACCACGCCTGAGGCTGAGCGCATCTGAAGGGAGTCGTGGGTGGGAGGAAATTGCAAATGGTTTTTTTTCAGCCTGAGATGGAAGGCACTGGAACTGGTTCCCAAGGAGAGGGAACGCCCTGTGGGTTCTAAATTCCAAGGTGGCTGGACTCACACACACACTCCAGGTGCTTAAGGCAAGAAGGGAGCATTAGGGTCCAGGAGGGCATACATCTCAGGGCTGGAACCCTTGGAAGGGTAGGGGGAGAGAGGGAAGAGGAGATGTCTTTACCTTCTTAGGCCTCAGTTTGCCACTCTGTAAAATGGGGCATGGGAGGCTGGACCACAATGGTTCCTTTTAGTGTGGACATTCTGGATTCTGAACCTAGAGAAAAAGGACAGGTGGGAAGAGGAGGTTCTTCCTGAGCCCTAATATCTGGACAGCACTTCAGTTTACAGGACTCTTTAAATCCATCATCCATTTTTTTCTTCTTCATCATCATTATCACGGCAGACATACAGAAAAGGACATACACAAATGGAAAGTGTTATGAATAACTGTAATTGTAATAATCTTAAGGAAAATACCTGTGTAACCAACAACCCAGGTCAAGGTTGAATGACAGAATGATACCAGCCTCCCCAGGTGGCCCTCCTCACTCACACACCCTCTGTCTCCTAGGTACTCATTGCTTTACTTTCATGAAGATCATTTCCCTTTTATTTTTTAAAATTTATTTTATTTTATTTTTTGTTTTGAGACACAGTCTCACTTTGTCACCCAGGCCGGAGTGCAGTGGTGTGATCTCGGCTCATTGCAACCTCCGCCTCCCAGATTCGAGTGATTCTCCTGCCTCAGCCTCCCAAGTAGCTGGGATTACAGGCATGCCACACTACACCCGGCTAATTTTTGTATTTTTAGTACAGACCAGGTTTCACCATGTTGGCCAGGCTGATCTCCAACTCTTGACCTCAAGTGATCCACCTGCCTTGGCCTCCCAAAGTGCTGGGATTACAGGCATGAGCCACTGTGCCCGGCCCATTTCCTTTTTTAAAAATGATTTTGCTATGTATGCATCCTTAAATAATAAAGTTTAGTGTTGCCTGTTCCTGAACTGTATATAAATGGACTCATATAATATGTGTTATTTGTGTTCAGCTTCTTTTACTCAAAATCACGGTTGTGACATTTGGCTGTTACACCAGTGAAAAAAATGGGGCCCCAGAGAAGATAAACAACACATCAAAGGTCACATAACTAGTCATGGCAAAGCTGGACGTGAGCTATGCCTTCTGCCCACTCCACTACCCAGAGTGATCAGCTGCTGGTGGTGACTTCCATTTCCAGCAATATGGTGGACTAAGTAACCTGAGAACAGAGGAGATGGTCCCCATGGCTGAGCAGAGATCACAGGCCCCAGATGAGGAGCCTCTATCCCCTGCGCTTCATGGTAGGGTGCTGTACCTGGAATCATCTTCCCACTGAGACAAAAAACGTGGCAGGGAGGTAATTCCCCAAAAGGAAATGGAGGTGTAATTAGAAAGGGGATGGATGCTGGACAGCCAAAAACAACATGTCCTTTCATTTGTCCTGTGCAAATGAAGGACAGTCATTTTTAACTTTTCCTGTCTCACTTCTTAATATACAAGTTAGGACAAAGTGTCAGAATCGACTCCTAAGAACACGTCAGGCATCCTCGTCTCTCAGTTCAACAGTTAGTAAATGAAGCTGATGGAAACATTGATTTTCTGAATTTCTTCTCCAAACTTTGAATTTTCTCCTCACTCTTGCACATGAGGCTGACACAAAACTAATATAAAATCATGGCATTTTATGGCAGCTGGATGCCCGCAGGGCCAACTCTTCCAGCTTCTGCTTGGACAATTATTCCTTCATGTTACCCCTGCCTTTGCCTGGACCCTCAGCTTCATGCCAGAGACCTCCCCAGTCTTGAACAACACCTTGAAAAGCGCTATTAAGCAAACAGCTTCCAACAGGGGCATAAGGTGGTTTCCTCATATCCTCTTAAGTGGAGCCCCTGGCGAGTCATTTACACCCTAGCAGGCAGAGAGGATCAGGTTTTCAGAAGAAATTAGCAGCTGGGATGAGATTTGTGGGGAGGGAGGGATTCTTGGCTGAAGAGGGGAGATGGGAAGGGTGAGGAAATGAATAGCTAAGCAAATAGTACTGGTAGAGCCTGGGGTGTGGGAACGGCAGCCTGGAAATCACAACACGGGGGTCAAAGTGTCTGGGGAGGGGGCAGGGTGGTCAGAATAATGGCTTGGCCCAGCCCCTGGGCTAGGGCAGGTCCTCCAGGGTGCTCCTGACATAGCCCCTTCCAGGAGGGCACAGAGCTTTCTCCAGGGACCCCCAGCCTTAGGTGGAGCAGCAGGCACTGGACTGGATGTTGGGGAGCCCTGGAGACATGTGTGGCACTGCTGTAAATATGCCCATGTCTTAGGTCATTTGAGGCTTACAACCACCCAGCACATTTTATTGGCATCATTATTTTATCTTGAAAGAGAACAGTGCTGTTCCCTTTTGACAAGTGGGAAAACAGAGGCACAGTGACGCCTGAAGCTGCCCCGTGGCAGAGCCAGGGTGTGAAACTCTGGCCACCTGACTTAATTTTTTAAAAAAGATTAAAGAATGAGGGGATGGGACTGGGTGAGACCCACAGTCTTTCCCATTCCACCATCCGAGTGGCTGATGGTCTTGTCTACTGGCTTTCTTGCAGTCTGGGGTCACATAGGGCAATGAAACAAACCTTACAAAAAAGCAAGCCGCTTTGTAAAAGACGAGCCTGTCAGGCTAACCCGATTTCCTTTCCTGAGATCATGAGATTATGAGAGAACAGCCAGGCTGGGGGCACATCCTGCCTGGCGGCCTGTGGAGTGTGGCTATAAGCAAAGGGGCCCAGGAAGCTCCCCTGCGCTTTGTGCCTCTCTGAGCCAAGCACACGCCGCCTCCTACCTCTAACTGAGGGCGCTCACCCTACCTCTCCGGGACACCCCACCCACTGCCAGCCCAGTGCCTGGCCAGCACACACCATCAGAAACCCCAGTGAGAGGACTGAAGACAGGCCTCCGCCATCCTCTCGCCATTGGGCAATACCAGGTCTGCATAAGGTGGGGTCCACCCACACAGAGTAACCCAATGCTTTTATTGGCCTGATTTAACCCTGGAGCCTGCTTAAGCAGAAAAGCAAAGACAAGTCATAGAGGGTGGCACTGAAGAGCCACCTGGTCATGCTGGAAACAAACAAGGCCCTGGGGTCAGAGACAGGAAAAGGTGGCACCGGCTCTGGGGTTAAGATCTGAGTGTCAGGATGGAAGTTGCAGTAGTGCTTGGAGCCCTTGGGCCTCCCCGCTCCCTGGACAGATGACACTGTCAGCTTGAGAGGAGCCTGCCCAAGTCCACGTAGCTCACGGGAGGGTGGAGCGACAGTTCAGGCAGAATCTCTGGAACAAAGTCTAGCGCTCATTCCGCCTGCCCACATGCCTTCTCATCTGGTACCAGTGCAGGAAGCCATACCCTCCGCGACTCTGGTTCCAGCATCCAGGAGGCCCCGACTGCAATGCCAGAAACAGGAGACTCAGAAACAGGAAAGTGAGCTTGTCCCATTTTGCAAGGGACCTTCTGTGATGGTGACTTAACAGCAGCTGCATCCCCTGAGTTCTCAGAACTCCTCCATCCAGAAACAGAGCGCCCAGGAGTAGGACCGGCTTGGCAGCTCTCTGGGCCTCTCCAGGCCAGGGGGACACACCTGGCCATGGCCTCAGGTGCCTTGGCTAGCAGGCCCCACCTTGGCAGCCTGTGCTGTCTCTCCCGGGAGTGGATGTTTCCTAAGTGCTCCACTCGCTCTCCCGGTTCCCCTGACACAGTGACACAAATGGAATGCTCATTACACATGCATGACAGGGCTCATGACACAGGTGAGTTCATTTACATTTCACAATAACCCACTGAGGCTGATGGGTTATTGCACAATAGCATTTTACCAATGACGACTCTGAGGCACAGCAAGGCTAAGTGCCCTGACTGTATTAGTTAAAACAACTAGTAATCGGCGAAGTCAGGATTGCACACCCAGACAGCCTAGTTCTCAAGTCCATGACCCCAACAATTGCACTGTAAAGGAAATGAAGCAAATGAGCTTTCCCAGAGCGAGATTTCCTCCTCCTTTCTCCTTTCTGTGCTAATTTCACTCACTCAGGCTTGCTTTTCTTTCTCTCTCTTTCTTTCTCTTTCTTTCTTTCTCTCTCTCTCTGTCTCTTTCTTTCTTTCTTTTTCTTTCTTTCTCTATCTTTCTCTCTCTCTCTCTCCCTCTCTCTCTCTCTCTCTCTTTCTCTCTCTCTCTTTCCTTCCTCGTTTTGTTTTCTTTTTTTTTGAGCCAGGGTCTCTCTCTGTCACCTAGGCTGGAGCACAATAGGTCAGACACAGTCCACGGCAGCCTTAACCTCCTGGGCTCAAACAATCCTCTCGCCTCAGCCTCCTGAGTAGCAGAGACCTACAGGTGTAAGTTACCACAACCAGCTTATTATGATTTTTTAATTTTTGTAGAGATGAGGTCTCCCTATGTTGCCCAGGGTGGCCTCAAACTCCTGGGCTCAGATGATCCTCCCACCTCAGCCTCCCAAAGTGCTGGGACTACAGGGATGAGCCACCATGTCGGTCGCCATTTCTTTTTAAGAAACCACCCCTCTTCCATCCCATGAGATCAGTGGGCGGGCACAATCCTCAGGTTGGGCCAATCAGACTCTCTGGGTGCCTGTCACTTAGGCTGAGTGACAAAGAAGCCTTGAGACCCCCCTCACAGTGGTGCCCTCCAAAACCCCACTTCTGACAAAGTTTTCTGAAACTGCCTTTGTTTCTTCAGCTTTTCTTTAACTTCTATAACCTATCCAGTTTGTTCCTAATAAATGGCACATTTTTCCTCTGCTTGTGAGCCAAAATTAGGTTCTACAATTCAAGAACCCTATGGATACGACCATCACAGAAGTGACTTGCCTTTCATTGTGTATACTTTATTTTTTAATTTTTAATTTTTGTGGGTACATAGTAGGTATATGTATTTATGGATACATGAGATATTTTGATACAGGCATGCAGGGCGTAATAATCACAGCATGGAAAACAGACTATCCATTCCCTCAAGTATTTATCCTTTGTGTTATACTCTTCTAGTTTTTTTTGTTTTTTTGTCTTCTTTGAGACAGAGTCTCACTGCGTCACCCAGGCTGGAGTGCAGTGGTGCGATCTCAGCCACTGCGACCTCTGCCTCCCAGGTTCATGCGATTCTCATGCCTCAGCCTCCGGAGTAGCTGGGATTACAGGCATGCACCACCACGCCTGGCTAATTTTTGTATTTTTAGTAGAGATGGGGTTTCGCCATGTTGCCAGGCTGGTCTTGAACTCCTGACCTCAAGGGATTCACCCGTCTCAGCTTCCCAAAGTGCTGGGATTACAGGCATGAGCCACCATGCCCGGCTTCTTCTAGGTATTTTTAAATGTACAATTAAATTATTTTGACTATAATTACCCTGTGGTGTGGTCAAATACTAGGTCTTATTTATTCTTTCTATTTTTTTTGTACCCAACATTTCATATGCTCTAGTAGGCACCAAACACGTGTCCAAACAGGTCTAGATTCAAATGTAGATTCTGCCACTCGTTAGCTGTTGTGATCCTGATGAAGCGACCTCACCTCTTCAAGCTTCTGATCCTTCATCTGAAAAATGAAGATACAACCTGGTTGTACAATTATAAGGAATATTCCAGTAAGAGAAAGAGCCGGTGCAGAGAAATAGAAGTACTAGAGTATTTGCCTTAGGCCACAGTGGCAGGTCTCATGAATGGCTCCCACTCTTCAGCCCTCCCTCTGTGCACACCCTTTGCCATGGAACTTTGCAGTGGCCTCCTTATGGTAGGCGGGAGGTACTTTCCTACCTCTTGATTTTGAGATTTGACCTCAGCCACGTGTTTTGGTCAATGGGGTGATAGCAGATATGGTTCAAGCAGAGACTTGCAAAGGGCTTGCAGGACTGAGTTTCCTGTCTTGTGCCACTATCATTGCCTTCAGGTGGACATACCCGGGCTAGCCCACTGGTCCCAGCAGGAGGTGAGAGACACATGGAACAGGGGCATCCCCAACTGAACCAGCCTAAGGCAGATGATCACCTAGATCAAAGCTCAGTGGAGACGAGGAGGACCCGTCAAGCTCAGCCTGAATCAGCCAATCCCCAGCTGACCGACAGACATGTAAGGAATGAGGAATGATTGCTATTTTGAGCCACAGAGATTTGGGATAGTTCATTATGGAACAACTGCTAAAGGTACATAAATTGGTACCCAGAAGTGTGGTGCTGCCATAACAAAACTTAAAATACGCAGCATTGGTTTTTTAGGACTGAGTGGTAGGAATGAGTAAACTATTAGGAGGGGCAGGAAAAATAGCAAAGAAACTGCAATTGGAGGTGGAAGAAGTGGCAATCCCATTGTGTAATAGGGAATGATTAGGTAAAATTGTTGTCTTTAGTAACTTATTGGGAAACAAATGTATCTAATGAACTCTTGGTCTTGGGCAAAGAGATTTCTAGGCAGACTACTGAAAGCATCCTTTGACTTTTATGGTTGTGTTTGATAAGGTACTGCAAAAAGGAGATGACCTCAGAAAATAACTGCCTGGTTTGAAAGTAGTATTAGACTTTGGGAGGCTGAGACGGGCGGACCACGAGGTCAGGAGATCGAGACCTTCCTGGCTAACACGGTGAAACCCTGTCTCTACTAAAAAAAATACAAAAAACTAGCCAGGCGAGGTGGTGGGCGCCTGTAGTCCCAGCTACTCGGGAGGCTGAGGCAGGAGAATGGCGTAAACCAGGGAGGTGGAGCTTGCAGTGAGCTGAGATCCGGCCACTGCACTCCAGCCTGGGCGACAGAGCCAGACTCCGTCTCAAAAAAAAAAAAAAAAAAAAAAGAAAGTAGTATTAGAAAGAATATAGAAAAGACTGAGTGCCGTGGCTCACACCTGTAATTCCAGCACTTTGGGAGGCAGAGGTGGGCAGATCACCTGAGGTCAGGAGATCGAGACCACTCTGACAACATGGCAAAACCCCATCTCTACTAAAAATACAAAAATTAGCTGGGCATGGCAGTGCTTGCCTGTAACCCAGCTACTCGGGAGGCTGAGGCATGAGAATCGCTTGAACCCAGGAGGCAGAGGTTGCAGTGAGCTGAGATTGCACCACTGCACTTCAGCCTGGGCAACAGAGTGAGGCTCTGTGTCAAAAAAAAAAAAAAAAGAAAGAATATAGAGAAGTTTGAATGTGTTCTGTTGATATGACTTTTAGCACATGGAGTAGAACGGAATCCAAGACACAGGGAACCCATCAAGTTTTCAGAGTGCTGTATTGGCAGTAGGACTCTCAGCCTGCATGAAAAAATACCAAAGTTGTTTAAAATGCAAAAAGGCCTCTGGGTAGGAAGCAGTCTGAAAAGATTGCCTAAAAGATGTGTTTTACAATGCCTTCAGAAGTGACTAAGGAGGGTGATAGAAAAGGAAGAACATTGCAGAGGCTGGAGCAGGAGCCAAGCAGAAAATGGAGATGAACCTCTCTCTGGATGGAAATCTGGGAGCTAATCAGGGAATGTTACCTACCGCCAGAACAAGGGCAACTGGAAACACTTTCCTAGCAGGATTTCAGAATTGCTATGGACTAGAGATGGCTATGGGCCTGTTTCTTCCCCTGTTTGAGTGGCAATGTTTACTGCAGGTAAGATGGATAACTTACCCATAGATCTCCGGATTACGAGGAGCTGCATCTGAACCTGATGAGATCATGAGAAAGTGGACTTTGGCTCGATGCCATTGGTTGCTTTGGGGTTGTTTTGGAGTCCTGAGATGGGAGAAAATGAATTTTGCCTACTGGATAATTGGGGTCATGGGCACGGAGTGTGGTAGTTTGATGACATTAATGGACCCAGTTCTTCACCTTTCCCTATAACTATGTCCTTTGCCGTGTAACTTTGCAGTGCCCCCCTACGGTGGGCAGGGGGCAGTTCCTCACTCTTTGATCTAGCCTCAATCATGTGACCTGCTTTGGCCAATGGGATGTTAACAAACATAACACAGCACTTGCATGACGGAGCTTGTCCCCTTGCACCTCTGACATCACCGTAAGAAGAATATGCTCAGGCTAGTGTCGTGATCTATGGAGCAGGACAAAAGAGACGTGCAGTAGAGCCACCTCAAGCTGGCTAGCTGCAGACTTATGCATGAGTCCATAAAGACCTGAAGAACCACCAAATCAACTCAGTGTAAGTCAGCCGACCCCCAGCCAATGCACAGACACACAAAAACCAGAAAATACATGACTGCTGTTTTAAGCAATGGAGTTTTTTGTTGTTTTTGTTTGTTTGTTTGTTTGAGACAGGGTTTCACTCTGTCACCCAGGCTGGAGTGCAGTGACATGATCTCAGCTGACTGTAACCTCCACCTCCCGGGTTGAAGCGATTCTCGTGCCTCAGCCTCCTGAGTAGCTGGGATTACAGACGTGTGCCACCACACTCGGCTAATTTTTGTATTTTTAGTAGAGACGGGGTTTCACCATATTGGCTAGGCTGCTCTTGAACTCCTGACCTCAAATGATCCGCCCACCTAGGCCTCCCAAAGTGCTGGGATTACAGGTGTGAGCCACTGGTTCTGGCCTGAGCAACGGAATTTTGAAGTGATTTTAAATGCAGCAGTTCTAACTGATACAGCCACAAAGGGAATTTTTCTCCACGTGAGGCTGTTAGCCACACACAAAGATGAAATGAACTCCTTCCTTTGTCGCGTAAGAATCTCTCCAAAGTTGATCACCATAACAATAACAAAAGCTACCGCTTATTGAACTCTCATCGTCGGACTCTGTGAGAAGTGCCACATATGTATTATCTCGTTGAATTCTTGCAACAGCCTTAGAAAGCAGGTATGATTATTTCCATTTCACAGATGGAAAAAAAAAAAAGCCCTGAGGCTAGGAGAGGTTAAGAAACAAGGCCAAGTTCACGTAGCGAATAAGTGGTAGAGTTTGGATTCAAGCACAGGCTGGTCAACCTCCCAAAGCTATGCCAGATAGGCTGCACAGGCACTGTAGTTAATGGGGTTTCAGGCCTTGGGAATAAGTGGTCCCATTCTTCAGGTCCACCTGTGGGTCACATAGCACTTGTTGGTTTTATTTTTCCAATAGAATTTAATATAAGAAACTTACAGTATTCAATATAACAATTGAACACCTGCCCAGTCCAAGCCCCCTTTTCTCCCCAGTGCCATTCCCTCTGTTTTGGAGAACTGAAAAGGTGAGAAGGAGACACCAGGGTAACATAGAGGTGGAACCTGCAGGAAGTAGCAGCCACCCTTACATCAGAGAACAAAGGGAAGTATGAGAGTTATCAGAGCCTCCGAGCTGGGAGCAAGACGCTGCAGAAGAGGGGCCTTGTCTGGCACCTCTCAGGGGAAGTTCTTATTTTTTTCTCTTTTTTTTTTTGAGACATAGTCTCACTCTGTTACCCAGACTGGAGTGCAATGGCACGATCTCGGCTCACTGCAGCCTCTGCCTCCCAGGTTCAAGCGATTCTTCTGTCTCAGCCTCCCAAGTAGCTGGGATTACAGGTGTGCACCACCATGCCCGGCTAATTTTTGTATTTTTAGTAGAGACAGGATTTCACCATGTTGGTCAAGCTGGTTTCGAACTCCTGACCTCAGATGATCCACCCACCTTGGCCTCCCAAAGTGCTGGGATTACAGGTGTGAGCCACTGCGTCTGGCCAGCTCTTATTTCTGACAGTGAGCAATGCCAAGGACATCAAGGAACGTAGCTGGTTGGTTGTGGGGGGTAGGGTGGACTGGGAATATCCAGTCTGGAACCCCATTTTTTCCACATGCAAAGAAGATGCCCAAGGAGAAGCAACGGCAAGAGGGAGAGAATGGGAGCTGGATCGGGCATCAGAAGACAGTCAGGATTTGGATAATTGAAGACATCTGAAAGAAGAATTTGCTCATCCAAGGTCCTGGGGCTAGGATGGGGCAGGGCTGGGACTGAACACAGACCCACGTATGTGTGCTTCTCCCTCCAACACTGCGTTGTGGGGAGCTCTACCCTGGCACCTCCTGCCATAGCACTGGGCATAGGCTTGTCCACCCTCTGACACAATGCCCACCGGCACCTGCAGCCCTGGGTGAAAGCCTTCTAGGGAGGGGCAGGTGACAGAGTGGCCCCCCTGAGTTGGCAGAGTGTGGTGGTCACAGCTTGGGCTCTGCAGCCAGATGACCTGGGACCTAATCCTCACTGTGGCACCCACCAGCTGTGTGGCCTCAGGCAAGTCACTTAACCTCTCTTATTTTTAAACATTTTATTTTGAGAGAATTTTAGATCTACAAAAGAGTTGCAGCAAGAGTTCCTGTATACTGTTTGCCCAGTGTCACCTAATGTTAGCATCTGACATTACCTGGTGCATTCATCAAAACTAAGAAATTAACATTGGTACATTGCTGTTCACTCCACTCCAGACTTTATCCAGATGTCTCCAGTTTTTCCACCAATGTCCTTTTTCTGTTCTGGGATCGAATCCAGGATCCCAGGTTGCATTTAGATGTCACCTCTCTTCAATGTCCTCATCTATAACGTGGGGAGGATGGTAATGACATCTATCCCACGGTCCTGCTGTGAGGAGCAAGCGATGGTTCACAGATGTACTGCATTAGCTGGTGCCTGGCACAGAAAAGTGTTCCATTAACTAGAGGTCACAATTCTTATCTTAAGCCCAGTGCTATTGTCTCATGCCCTCTGAGGGCCTATCTTGGAATGCGAGCCCAGGCCTTGCCCACTCACTCAGGGCCTAGGTTATTTTGTGCCCCTCTGGCAGGCTGGGTGGGGTGTCAGCCAATCCAGCCACTATCACTGAGGCCCAAGGGGGCACTCCCTCTAACCCTACAAACTGGCCAGGGGTCTGGGGCATTGACTAAGGACCCGCTTTAGAATTAGGCAGGCCTGGGTTCAAATCCTGCCCTCCCCAATTAGTCCCTCTGTGAACTCAGGCAAATCAATGAATTTCTCCAAGCCTCCATCGTCCCTGCCTCCCAGGGTGGCTAGAAGAGAGGGTGGTTGACAGCAGGTGTCAGCCTCAGGCAGGGTACACAGCAGCCTCCCTATTTTCTGCAGCCCACTGCCATGCTTCCCAGGGCGAGCTCTCCCCACGCAGTTCTGCAGCTGGGCTCGCCAGGCTTGGTGCCTGCTTGCACTTATTTGTCCACATTTGGACATATGGCCTGGCTAATGGGGAACCCAGTCTGCCCAGTCTGCAGTTCCATCTCCTCTCACTTCCTTCCCCGCCCCTTACGTGTCCCCAGCTGATGCTTCTGCAGAAATGCCAAACCAGGCCATCAGAACCCTCCCTGGAGTGCGGTCTAGGGTGGCACGGCCATATGCACCACCATCCCGGTCTCCTCTCAGAGCCTCTCCAGCACCACCCTCGATCAGGGCTTCTGGTTGGCATCATGACTTGGAAAGGAGGGACGCAGGCTGCCAGAGACCATGCTCTGCTGCTCATCTTCTCTCTGGGCTCCTGTCCCGGCTCCAGTGTCTCCTATTTTGGCTCTGCATCCTACCTTCCCACCCCTCTGGCATGCCCCAGTCCCCTCGGACCCTGAGCCTATGAAATCCTAACAAGAAAAATGGTGAGTGTGTGGTAGCAAGGTTCAGTGCTGAAGATTCAAAGTCTGCCTCTGTCACTTCCAAGTGGTGTGACCTTAGGCAAATCCCTTAATCTCCCTGTGCCTCATCTGTCAAATGGCAGTAAAGATTGTACCTACCTCAAAGGGTTATTGAGAGGAGTAAATTAATTAAGGCAAGATGCTTTTATTAACTGATCGCATTAACGTACAGTGCTTAGAACCACGCCGCGGAGCTGATGTTACCATTGTCATTAGCAAGGCTGATACTCAGAGAGGTGGTGGCAGCTGGAAGGGGAACTTCTGGTTTTGGTTTCAGGTAAAACCAGGGCTCTGGGCTTGTATCCTGGCTCCTTTACTTCCTAGCTGTGTGACTTTCGGTCGGTCACTTAAACACCCTTGATTTCCTTGGTTTCCTCATCTGTAAAATGGGGAGGAAAGCAATAACCACTTTGTAAGTTGCTGGGAGGGTGTGATGAGATGATGCGTGGAAGTGCCTAGCACAGAGCCAGGAACAACCCGAAGGCCCTCAGTGGATACTTGGTAGATGGCAGGAGGATGGGTGGAAGTCCCTGCCTTTGCCTGCAGCATGGGATTTCAGAGCTTGGTTCTCGTCCTCAGAAGGGGCTTCCCCAGGGCCTGGGCCGGGGTGGGCCCTGGTATCTCTGGGTTCCTGTCCCAGCTGCAGAGTTCCCCAGCCAGAGCCCACAGGGCCAGTCACACCCTGTTCCTTTTAGGCACCTCCTTTTGGGCCCCAGGGCTCCAGATAGATATCCTGCTATTCATTTAGTCTATGGCGGGTGTGGGGTGGAATATTTAGGTAAAACTTTACAAACAGCTAGACTTGAGGTTGGCCTTGAAGAACAGTATGTATGCCAACAGGTGGAGAGAAGAGGGGTGGAGATGGTGTTTGCTGTACACTGTCTGCATTTGTGGATCCAGAGAAGGGCCTCCATGCATCTATGCCCTTTGCAGTGAGGCTCTGCTGCTCCTCTCAACCTTCTGGATCTTGGGTGGCCTCAATACTTGCTTTAGCAGGGAGAAATGCAGCAGAAGTGATGATGTACCAGTCCTGAGCCTAAGCCACGAGAGGCCTTGCAGGCTGCAACTGCCACCTCAGTGTACTTAAGCCTGGGCTAGCCTCTTGGAGCATGAGAGGCCACATGGAACAGAGCCAAGCCAGCCCAGGTGTCCCAGCTGAGGACCTGGACAAGGGGGAGAGCCCAACCTACACCCTGTCTGCCAGCTCACCACAGATGCAGACACATGGGTGAGGCCAGCCAAGGTCAGAACTGCCCTGCTGAAAGAAACACATACTCTTAAGCCACTGGACTTGGTGGTTTGTTGAGCATCACTGAGACCACAGGTAACAGAGACAGTGAAGGTAAAGAGAATGGAGAGGCAAACTCGCAGGAGGGACAGTGTGGGGGTGCCTGGTGGGGGGTGAGCAGCCCAGAATTTCTGATTCATACGGGCCTGATGGCAACTCCAAGTTCCCTCAAGCCAGGAGGCCTGAAGCCTGTGTGGCCAGTGACCCGCCCGCTGCGGAATGACGGATTAAGCGCATGTCTGATAACCGGATTGGCCACCAGACTGCTGGTTGGATGTCTGCCAGGTTCCCTCACAAGCAGGTCTGCCTGATATGTTTTCTCAGCCTGTTTTTTCCTATTTGCCAGAGCCCAGGCCTTTGAAACTCCTATCACAAGGCCGCTTCCACTTCCCCCGTGGATCCTGGTGAAGTTCCTCTCATAGAACAGCGTTTTCTTGATGTTGAGCAACAACTCACAGAAACTCCTGGAACCTGCCTCTCAGCCATGCGCACTGGCGCAGCCCTGCTGTGTGGCCTTAGGCGCCCCTCTCCTGCCCCCGGGCCTCCCTCTACTGCGTGACCGGCCACATGGCCATGCCTGCTGCTCTGTGCCTGTCTCCTCATCTGTGAAATGAGGACACAGTCATGGACCTCATGGCGGGGGGCGGGGGGGAGGGTGGTGGCGAAGAGGACTACTGTGTGTGGTTTGGATTCCTCCTGGCTTAAAAACGGCTTCCATCCCCAACTCCCCAGCTCTCCGTCTCCACCCAGGCCATTTGAACGATCTTGACGATCTTGTTGAAAATCACAGTGGTTTCCAAAGCAAATCCAAGTCTTGTGCGGCTCTGGGCTGAGGGTCCCCACGCTTTCCACCCAGACCTATAATTATCACAGATGTTTAGAGGAGATCGTAAGTATAGAGCTGTATGCTTTAATTCTGCTGACCCAGGCCCCCGCCCTCCTCCCTCCTGGGTACCGGGCTGCCTCCCAGGCTGGCGGGGCTGGTGTCTCTGTCTCCTCCTAACACCCCTGAGATTTGCAGCGACGCCAGGCGCGGCGCTGACCCAGGAGGTGGGGTGTTTAGAACCCGCACCCCGGGCTCCCCCAGGAGCTTTGAGTTTAGTAAAGGCAGCAGTCAGTTCCCTGGTAGGCTCAGGGAGGGACTCCCGGCTCAGTCCTCAGCCCCCAACCCCCACTCTCCAATGTCCTTCCCAGACTGATGACCCGCTCTGCTGGAAAACCTGAGGCGAAAGGCACCGCCCCAGAGCAGGGTCTGGAGTGGCAGGACCGGCAGCCAATGAAGGTGAAGGCCGAGCGTTACATCATCACCGTGGTCTCCCATTGGTTGACATTCTAAGCTTCCTGACTCCGCCTCCCAGCCTTGACAATGGGCCTCTCTGGGCCTCCCTGCTCCCCAGGCTTCTGCACCCTAGTGCAAGCGTTGCCGAGAAGGCCACTGTCGGGCAGAGTGCTGGGCTAGGCGGCAGCCCGAAGTCTGGGCTGAGCCACTAACTAGAGGTGAAGCATGGTGTTGCCAGGCGTCATCTTCCTCACCTGCAAGAGGAGAGGGTTCCAGCTGTCAATCTCGGGTTCTGCCGCAGTTCATCCACCACCACACACGCGCCCATGAACGTCTTCCTCGCAGGCCAGGGGACCCTGGCCGGTCAAGTGTCTGGTCTGCCATGGGCTCCCTTTCCTCCCCAGAGCCTGGCAGGAAGTGAGCATATGGAATGGTTAATGTTAACTGATGTTTTCTAAAGAGCAGACACTGGGCTAAGCCTTATACATTGTTTTCTTCGTATCCTAAACATTAGCCCGCCACGCAGCCCTAATTGTTCAGAGACAAGCACTGACTCTGAGGCTTGGCCAGGTTGAGTGATGGCCAAGGCCAAGGACCTGGTGAGGGGGACAGTCAGGATTCGAACCCAGGCGGCTGGCTCCAGACCCCTTCACCTGATGCCACGGGAATGGATGGGGGGCACCAGCCTCGCCATTGTGACTCGTTTGAGCTCTCAGCCCGGCCTGTATCCTGGCGGGAGCCATCCCCGACTGGCTCGGCAGCTCCAGGCTATTCCGAGGAACAGTCTTCAGAGAGCCTGGGTGCTGAGGGGGAAAGTTGTTGCTGAGATTTGACAAGTTTGGTCCTGAGATGTCAGAAAGAATTTCAGCTCTTCTGCCACCCCAAGGATGGTGGCAAGTAAATCACAGTGAGCTGGCTTATGTCAGGTCGACTGTGGAATTTGATGCTAGCTCATTGCTACCTCCTCTTCCTTGCCTGCCTCTCTCGCTCTCTCAGCTCTAGTTTGAGATCAGCACAGATTCCCTGGGTGATTTTTGAGAAAACTGCCTCCTCTTTAGGACTTGGCATCCCGAACCTCCATCAGGAAAGGGTGGCGACAGATACTCTCACACCCAGGGAGACTGCAAGGCCTACCCTCCACTCTCCACCTGGGTTCTCTGGCATCGAGACTTGTGCCCTACAGTTTTGGGCCCTTGAGGTGATGTCCCAGTGGGACCAGGGTGAGGGTGCAGGTATCTGAGAGCGTAGTAGGACCAGAACCTCTAACCTTAGGGAGGCTTCCTGGGAGCCAAGCTTGGTGACTTAGAATGTGAATGTCTGACTCATATCCCACTACCTTTTGGTAGGTGCTGCAGAGGACAGTGGAGAGGGATTCAACTCTGAAGAGTGGTCTTGTGGAAGAGGTAGCTGGCTTGTTCAGTGTGGCACTGGCAGCCTCCCTAAGGTTCCCAGGTAGAAGTTTCTGGCAGGTAGATTTCAGCTGTGTTTAAGGAAGAACTTTGAAGTTGTCAGAATGAGCTGTCTTGTGATAGTGAGCTCCCTGTCTGCAGAGGCATGCAAGCAAGGCACTTTCACTTATGCATTCAAGCTGACCTATGCAACGCACTGTGCTAAGTGCTGGGTGCAGAGGAGAACGAGACCCAGTGGGGAAACAAGCACTTGCAATGCTGCTGTGAGTGTGAGCAGAGGTCAGCATGTGGCATCTGGAGCACAGGGAGGGAGTCCTGAAGGCTGCATTGAGGATGAGGATACAGCTCTTTGCTGAGCCTTATGGTGAACCAGAAGTTTACCAGGCAGACAGGGGCTGGGGAGAGGACTGGCATTTGTCCATTCAGGTTATGTTTTCTGAATTATATATAGAAGGACATGTTGCAGAAGAAATGCAAGTACAGTGAAGAATAAGACTGGGGGACTTTTACAATTCAGAGTGGGCTTCACTGTGGGTGATCTGAATTGATCCCTGTACACAGGTGCTTCTGGGGTGACACTTTCCCTGCTCCATGGAGCTCCGGGAGGAGCGCGGACCACCCCCTTCTTTGTAGGCCCGTCTGTGGGGTGCCGCTCCTCCTCCCACCTCCCCACTGCACAGGCAGCCCATCAGTGTCCATGAGCTGCTCCAGAAGGATGCAGCTCTGAGGAGGCTTGGGGAGCGGCGTATCCTAGCAACCTCTGAGGCTGGCATCTGCAGGGCTAGGCCCAGACTCAAGGCTCTTTCTAATTCACCAGCCTTCCCTTAATGATAAGTTTTCCCACACAGATGTGGGGGTGGGGAGGAAGAGGGGAGAAGTGGGCAGGAAGTGTTGCCTCCAGCCCCATCACAGAGCAGGTCAAGCCTCGCCCACAGCACTGCCAGGGATGGGGGAAGGAGGGAGGGCAAAGTGAGTCCCTTAACTGCATATGCCACTTGTCCATCACCATGGCCAGTTTATCACCGTTTAGAGGACAATGAATCCAGGCAGTGATCATCAATGATAACTAACATCATAAAAAGATAGATGGCTGGACATGATGTTCCTTCCGATGAAAGACCACAACACCTACTGAAAAATCAAACCTGAATCAGATCAAGCCTCTAGAGGTAACTCCCAGCTACAGGAATTAGAGAACCAGGGGGCATGTTAATGTGTCAAGGTGTTTAAACCTCACCACAGGGAGGCGGCCAGATTTCATCTCAGGCAAAAAATTACAGGTTTCATCAACAACGTGGAAGGAAAAAGAATAAAAGAAAAAAAAAAACAAAACATAAGGAGAATTTATAGAATAACAGAAGCTTAAGAGAAATATCAGCCAATTACAACATACAGACTTTGGATTCTGATTCTTGCAAACAAACTACACAATTGTGACGATAAAAATGAGACGTATTCACGAGACAATTGGGGAAATTTGAACGCTGACTGGATACTTAACCTCAAGGAATTATTTTTAATTTTTGAGCAATGTGAAAATGGTATTTGAGATTATGCTTAAAAAGAGTCCTAATTGTTGAGGGATTCATACAGAAATATTTGCTGATGAATTAATGAGGCCAGGCACAGTGGCTCACACTTGTAATCTCAGCACTTTGGGAGGCCAAGGCAGGCAGATCACCTGAGGCCAGGAGTTCAACATGGCAAAACCTCGTCTGTACCAAAAATACAAAAATTAGCCGAGCATGGTAGCACATTCCTGTAGTCCAAGCTACTCAGGAGGCTGAGGTATGAGAATTGCTTGAACCCAGATGGAACCTGTTCCCAGCTACTCGGGAGGCTGAGGCGTGAGAACTGCTTGAATCCAGATGGAGGAAGTTGCAGTGAGTGGAGATCACGCCACTGCACTCCAGCCTGGGCGACAGAGCAAGACTCTGTCTCAAATAATAAAAATAATAATAATAACAATAATAATAATATGTCTGGGATGTGCTTTAAAATAATCCATTACAGAGAGAAGAAGGAAGTAAAGGTTTAGATGAAACAAGATTTGCTCTGAGCTGATTGATCACTGTGGTAGCTGGGTGATGACAGGTGAATGGGGGTCATGATACTACACTATTAATTTGAGTCTTACAAACTTGCGATTATTTGACCATTTTTGACTTTCAAAATGACTTAATGTGGTGCAAACCAGTCCTTTGGTGTATGCTGGAAATTTTTTCACAACAAAACATTCTTTTCAAGAAAAAGATGAAGGGCAAACCTGCTTTTTCAGGAGGCTCTGCCTAGGAAAGAGGTATCCGAGACTCTCACTAAAATCTATAGGGCTGTCATTAAAAAAGCCAAAGATGACTCTCAGAGGCAGCTGTAACTTGCATGAATTATTTCTGTTCAGCTAGTAATAACAGTAATAGCAATAATGATGATAATAATAATAATTTACTGGTCGCTGTCAGCAAATGCTGAGCAACATGCCTGGATATGTTGGAACTGCAGAAGATGGCTTCATTAATGTCTTAGTTGCTCAATAAGGAACAATAAAAAGTTAAAGGAATCCAAACAAGCAGTAGACCAGGCATTGAATGGAAATTCTTCTTGCTTGCAGAAGGCAGCACCCAGGGTCATTCCTGGAGCATAAACGATCCCTGCAGAACATGGGCTAGAAGACCCCACAGTAGGGCAGAGGCAGATCCTGGACTGGGATCCCAGCAGTGAGAAGACCCGGACATCAACCCTATTTCATTCTGTGGCCTCTGCAAATCTCCAAACTTGTGGAGCTGTAGTTGCAAGCTCAGACTTGTGGTTTCCTGTACCTGGAGGAGGCCCAGGTCATTCTGTTAAGTCCCTTGTCTATTTCCTGTTTTTATCTGGATGCTGAGTTAACTATTTGATCCAACAATAAAACTAACAAGGTTTTATTTATTTTTAATGTCTTCTCTTTGCTGAACGCTGTGCTGGGCACTGTAGCTAACATAGTTTTTGTCTTAACAGCTCATGAATCAAATCCCAGCTCCACATTTTATAGCTTTAGACAAGCATTTAACCACCACTTGGGCCTGTTTCCTTACCTGCAAAGTGGGGATAATGACAGTTAATAGCTACTTCATTGTGACTTTGTGAGGATTAAATAAGATAAGGCAGATAAACTACTTAATAGGGTCTGGCACATTGTAAGCCTCAATAAATGGCAGCTATTTTGTATTATTATTATTATATAAAACCATGAGTGTTTAACAACGAATATATAGTAAACAGTGATTCTGAATGATGTATGATGTGAGATATCCTCAAGGACTGGTGTCACAGGGAAGTCTTACACTAGACCTTGAAGGATAAGACCAGAAACTGCTGGATGCTCCCCATTACTGACCCTCCCCATTTCCTTTAATAACAAAGCTGAGACTACATTTCTTAGCCTCCCTTTCTGCTAGATATGGCCACATGATTAACTTCTGGCCGATGAAATGGATGCACAGGTGTTATGTGGAACTACTGGAAAGGCTGCTTAAAAGGAACTGGTTGAGTGGGAAAGATAATCCCTTTGTCCCATTTCTTTCTACTGCTGGTCTGGAATCCCGATGTGATGGCTTGAGCCCCAGCATCCATGCTGGGGCATGAGTTAAGGGTTTTTAAACAAGACCTTGCATATAAAAATATACACCAGGGATGATGGAGCATGATGGGAGCCTGGGTTTCTGGTGACAGTGTGGAGTCACTATAATGTCCCTATCTCCTTATATTTGGGTATGACAGTAGTAAGCTATCTTGTTGAAGTCCCCCTTTTTGCTGTTAAACACAGCCAAACTTACTCTCAGGGACGGTATTGAAAATATTTAACAACCAGAATGGCACAGGCACTGATGAGGAAGGGTTTAGGGTAGCAGAAGGCTTAGAACCACAAATATTTACCAACCAGTATGGAAGTGTTTTAATATTTTAGCAACCAGCTTAGTCATATCAATGCAAAACAGCTGAGAACCAGTTGAATACTAGCCCTGCCTAACCTTAACTAATACAATCAATAATATTTGGGAATAGCTAAAAAAAACCAAGAAGATGGCCATTCAGGCCATGAGTACAGCCTGAGTAAAGCTTTAGAGGGTGAATGAAGCTCCATGAGTTGATGTACAATGAGAACTAGAGATCAGCCTGACTTGTTGGGAAGGTTCTCTTGAGTATGTGTATGTGAGTATGTGTAGATTATAAGAGGGGCTGGAAGATATCATTGGAAATAACACCAAAGAGGTCAAATAAACCAGATTGTGGAAGCCTGTGAGGATTTGAGGCAATAAGGAGCATTTGTGGGCTTTTGGGTGAGTGAGAGAGCAGATGAGCCCTGGCAGTGAGGAAATTTGGCTTTGCAGTGCCAGGTGGTAGTTCAGTT
This sequence comes from Theropithecus gelada, assembly GCF_003255815.1. NCBI lineage: Eukaryota > Metazoa > Chordata > Mammalia > Primates > Cercopithecidae > Theropithecus > Theropithecus gelada. The sequence goes on from NC_037675.1 coordinate 91,865,004, forward strand.
AGCACTGCAGTGTAACAAGCCATTCCTATTAGTCAAAGAAATCACAAGTCTACCCAGATTCAAGAGGGAGCAGGCATAGGTGCCATCTCCCAATGGGAGGAGTGTCAAGGCCACATCACAGCAAATCTCGTGGATGGGACTGCTGTAGCTATCCTTGGAAATGACAACCTGGCACAGGCGGTGTCCCTCCTCGCTGGCACCTTTTTTTTTTTTTTTTTTTTGAGACAGAGTCTCACTCTGTCACCCAGATTGGAGTGCGGTGGTGCGATCTCGGCTCACTGTAATCTCTGCCTCCTGGGTTCAAGCGATTCTCGTGCCTCAGCCTCCCGAGTAGCTGGGATTACAGGTGTGTGCAACCACGCCTGGCTAATTTTTCTATTTTTAGTAGAGATGGGGTTTTGCCATGTTGGCCAGTCTGGTCTTGAACTCCTGGCCTCAAGTGATCCACCCACCTCAGCCTCCCAAAGTGCTGAGATTACAGGCGTGAGCCACTGCGCCCTGCCACCTGTCTTGTTAAGAAGCCCCTCGGAGTGGGTACCTTCTCTTTCTTAGCAGTTCCAGTCTGCTCAGAAGTATTAGGAGGCTCTCACTATCTTCTAAATGGGATATGCAGTGTGCACCAAAATTATTTATGGAAACCAACTCTATCTTTGGTGGAAAATGTCCAAGAAAAAACATAAGCACTGAAGTAATTAGCTAAAATAATTGAAATGAAGGGAATAGTTCAGACTCTTTAAGTATGACTCGAAAATGAAGAGACATGGATTCCTTTTTTTTGAGAAGGAGTCTTTCTCTGTCACCCAGGCTGGAGTGCAGTGGCACAATCTGGGCTCACTGCAACCTCTGCCTCCCGGATTCAAGTGTTTCACCTGCTTCATCCTCCCAAGTAGCTGGACTACAGGTGCCTGCCACCACGCCCGGATCATTTTTTGTATTTTTAGTAGAGACGGGGTTTCACCATGTTGGCCAGGATAGTCTCGAACTCCAGAGCTCATGATCCACCCACCTTGGCCTCCCTAAGTGCTGGGATTACAGGCATGAGCCACCGTGACCAGCCGAGACATGGATTTTTTTTTCAGTGAGAGGTGATATAATCCCCATCACTATCCCAAATGGGAAATGGAGTCATTCAGTTAGCAAAATCTTCCAAGTGCCCACTAGATGCCAAGCATCGTGCTAGGTCCAGGTTGAAGATGAAGGTGACCTGCCTCCTACCTGCAAGCTGCTGAAACTTAGCAACGGAAATGACCAAAACATGTGGACAATGATGTGCTAAGTGCTCTGATGGAAGGCAAAAGGTAAGGTGTCCGGGAAGGTGGGAATGATTGGGCTCAAGAAAGCCACCTTGAGCTGAGTTTTGGAGAAGGAGACTAGTGTACCAGGAACTCAGGGGCAAAGCAGGGCAAGGACCTTCCAGGCAACCCTGGTAGCTTCCTGAGGCTGGATCTTCTCAACCATGGCTGAATGTTGATCTGTCACACAGGCCCAAAGGAGAGCTGGAGAGAGACAGACAGATACACACACACACACACACACACACACACACACACACACACACAGAGAGAGAGAGAGAGAGAGAGAGAGAGACTGTCTCTTATTATAATCTTAAGATAAACAAGTCAGAAACACAGCAGAGACCAATCATATGGCAATATGAGGCCATTCCATGAAGGGGCAAGCAGCACCCGCAGATCTCCATAAGCCCAGAGAGAATCATCCAATCATATTTAGGGCAATTCTGGGCCATCTGCATTTAAAATAATCTTTTGGATCTATTGTTTGAAGGAGGCACACTTTAAAGAACACTATATCTTAAAGGAAAGTCGATTATCCTTACCTAAGTTTACAAAGGACCTTTTACACATACACTTTGTTTTCTTTTCTTTTCTTTTTTCCCCTGCATCTTCTTAGAGCAAGAAAGGAATACACATATACTTTTTGTTTTATTTTGTTTTATATTTATTTATTTATTTAGAGACAGAATCTCTCTCTGTTTCCCAGGCTGGAGTGTAGAGATGGGATCTCCCTATGTTGCCCATGCTGGTCTCAAACTCCTGGCCTCAAGTGATCCTCCCTCGTCAGCCTCCCAAAGCACTAGGGTTACAGATGTGAGCCACTGTGTTAATGCATTTAATCCTCACAACACCACTCTAGGTGGAGGTATTCCTGTGAGTCCCATTTTAGGATGAGGAGCCAAAGGCACCGAGAGTGGTTGAGAAACTGGACTCACACTGAGATCCCTGCTGGAACCAGGAGCCCAATGGGCCCCACCCCCTGCATTCCTCTATGATTTTTCCTCTGCGATGACTCCTGTCTCAGCCTCCTCCTCGCCATTCCTTTAACCCTGTTCCAGGTCACACCATTTCATGTCTCCTGCGTCCTCCTTTCCCTCAGCTCCTCCCCTCCCATCCACTTCCCGCTATGCCACCAGGGATCTTAATGAAAGTCAAGTGTGGTCCTGTCCCTGAACCTTCTTACCAGCGCCCATATGTAGCCTCAGGATCAAGTGCAGACTCCCCTCCTTGGCATCCTAGGCTGATGCCATTTGGCCCCAACCACGTCTCCCTCCTAATCTCTCACCACCCTGTGTGCACCAAATGTGCTAGGCTGCAGTGCCTCTGAGCTTCTACCGTCCCCACAAAGAGCCCAATTGTGAATCTAGGTCTTTGCAATGCTGTTCCTTCTTTCTAGAATGTTCTTTTCTTCTTGAATTTGCCAAATTCTTAGTTCCTCAAGACAAGGCTCAGAAGCTGCCACCCTGTCCCCCCCCCTCTTGGCTTCCCCAGCCTCCCTCCTCTCTCTCCTGGGGTTGGAGTTTTCCTGCAGACGGAAGCCCTTCCCACACGGCCTTGTTGTTGGCTCTTTATTTGCGTATCTCCCTCCCTAGACCAGGAGCAATTTTAGGTCAGGACAGATCTTACCCATTACCATGGGGCCCGGAAGTGGGGCTGAGCCCTCACACTGGCATATCGGGAGGAGGGGGGCCTAGATTCCATGGCCAGCTCTGCCCCTGGCTAACTTTAGAGCCTGATCAGTGCCTCGCCTCTCTGTGAGAGGAGAGCATTTGTCCAGTCAGTGGTTTTGGACCCTGGGAACCTTGCAATTAATACTGATGGCCAAGAACCACCCCCAGTGATCCTGACTCAATTGCTCCCAGGCGATTCTAATATGCCCCCAGGGTTGAAAGCCACTCTGAGTGCTTCCCCGGCCTTGATGTGCACACAAGTCCCCCGGGCCTTGTCTAAGAGTCGTTTCTGGTGCAGTAGGTCTGGGGTGGGGCTGGCGTGTCTGCATTGCTCACAAGCTCCCAGGTGATGATGGTGCTGCTGGCCCACTGACCACCAGTGGAGTAGAAAGGACTTAGCCAATCTCTCCCATCCCAATGCCATTGAGATGGAAGAGGAGACCTGGAGGCCTGCAGTTCAAGAAGGAGGGAAAGAGGGGTGGAGGGAAGTAGTGAGGCTGAGGACGTGGTCATACCTGAGTAGGGTGTGGGCAAGCAGCCACCCCCAGGGTGAGAGGCAGGAAAAGCAGTGCAGCCCCTGCCCTGTTCATTCACAACCTCTCCACTCCCTCCCAGTTGCTTAGGATTTCAGTCCTCATCAGGCCATCATTCCCGTTCCAGCATCTGACTCTCATGGTCCTGGCCGATGGGCCACATAATGACTTCTCTTTTGCAAGATCAATTTCGTTCTGTTATTTACTAATTGCTTAGTTATTATTTTGATGGACGGAACAAGGCAGCCAGCCCTCTGGGCTCCTGTGAAACAAACTGACTTCTAGCTCACACCACTTGGATAGATAATAGATCCTCCCATTGGAAAGCCCAGGCAGGTATATGAGGACTCCTTGTTCCCTGTGTCCCTTGCTCCTGAGGACAGATCCTGTATTAGTCTGTTCTCACGCTGCTAATAAAGACATACCTGAGACTAGGTAATTTATAAAGGAAAGAGGTTTAATTGAGTTACATTTCTGCATGGCTGGGGAGGCCTCAGGAAACTTACGGTTATGGCAGAAGGGGAAGCAAACATGTCCTTCTTCACATGGTGGCATCAAGCAGAAGTACCCAGAAAAAGGGGGACAAGCCCCTTATAAAACCATCAGATCTCATGAGAACTCACTATCACAAGAACGGCAGCATGGGGGTAACCACCCCCATGATTCAATTACCTCCCACCGGGTCCCTCCCATGATACGTGGGGATTATGGGAACTACAACTCGAAATGAGATTTGGGTGGAAACACAGCCGAACCACATCAGACCCCCTTCGCCTTACGTCAGGTGGGCTTTCGTGGAGTAGATACCCCATCTGGTAAGCTCTGTAGCTGAGGTCAGAGCTCCTCCTTGGGGACTCTGATTGCTAAGGGGGCAGATGCCCTGAGCTCCAGCAGGGGAGAGGGAGGGAGACTGGCTCGGGAAAAGAGCTATCCAAGCCAGAGGGAAGCAGACAAACAGAGAAAAGGCTTATCCAAGGCCAGACCTCCCCTGTCCCTGCCACTGTCTTATGGGGTCTTCATGTCTACTGGCATTATTATTGCCTCCACCATCAGGCTCGGGGCTCCAGCAGCATCTGAATTTGATTCATCTCTGTCATCCCAGGAGCCAGCGTACGGCTTGACGGAGTCAGTGAGGTCCTGTACATCCCACAGGAAAATGACCAAGGGCTAGAATTCTAGTAGTTGTACCCAGCCTGGCATTTGCCATTCATCCACCATGCCTGTGATGTGTTTGACTCTTGCTCCCAGTAGCTCACATTTACAATGCATACTTCCTATGCTAGGTTATACTCTGGTGTGTTGTTTATTCATAGCCAGTATTTCCACTTGATGAGATCCTATGGGATTTTGCAACTTACGTAACAAACTTTTAGGCAGCATTTGCTATGAGTTGAATACCATTTTAGGTGTTTACTTATCGAGTCCTCGTAATGGTCCTGTGAAGTAAGTATAATCATTACCCACATTTTATGGAAAGCTGAAGCACAGAGAGATGAAGTAAACCTGCCAGGAAGTGAGGAGGTGGGATTCAAACCCAGGCTCCCTAGCTCCTGGGCCTGTGCCATTGCCCTCAGCTAAGCTGCCTCTCCTGGGTTTTCTCATTTCCAACCATTCTCTCTTTTTTGGATGTTGTATGCCTGCCTTGATCATTGTAGTCTCCAAACTTTTTGTTTGTTTGTTTTTGTTTGTTTTGTTTTGTTTTGTTTTTGAGATGGAGTCTCGCTCTGTCGCCCAGGCTGGAGCGCAGTGGCACGATCTCAGCTCACTGGAAGCTCCGCCTCCCGGGTTCACGCCATTCTCCTGCCTCAGCCTCCCGAGTAGCTGGGACTACAGGCGCCCGCCACTGCGCCCGGCTAATTTTTTGTATTTTTTTTTTTTTTTAGTAGAGACGGGGGTTTCACCGTGTTAGCCAGGATGGTCTCGATCTCCTGACCTTGTGATCCGCCCGCCTCAGCCTCCCAAAGTGCTGGGATTACAGGCATGAGCCACCGTGCCCGGCCCCCTCTCCAAACTTTTTGATCATATACTCCATCAGTAAACATTTTGGAGCATGTTTTCCTCCAACATATGTATGGAATGCTGGCAAATTATATACAAGCACCACTGTCAGAAATTAATATCTCAAGGCTTGGTATGCATTTAGTGCAACGATGGAAATAAATCCACATTTCAAATAGTCTCCTTGAGAATCTCAAATTCAAGGGCAGGAAATTGCTGCAGATTTGTCACTGGTTTTATTTCATATTCTGTCATTTGCTTTATTTTTTTTCTCCTGTGCTTAAACAACTAGTACTGTCTTCACTTCGTAGGCCCTTTGCAGGAGCCCTTTTAAGTCATCTATCCAGTAGGTGAGGGCTGATTTAATGAAGAGTAGATAGTTTGCAAACCCAGTTTCCTGGACAAACTTGAACTGCCTTACAGCACTAATGGGAAAAGCTCATTAACCCCTTCACACTATGGCCACCTGACTCAGGATTACCTTCATATTGATTTGTAAATTAAATATGAGAAAGTCCTCATTTCTTTCCTAATTTTTACACAAATATATGAATAAAAATTCTAACATTATCTTCCTGCCCCTGGGGTGCACAGGCCCCCAATTACAGACTATTTCTTTGCCCTTCTTATGTTTATTAGCATAATTTCCATGGGTTTCAGGGGTTGTTACACGTGATGCAACCATTTTCACACAGATGAAACCCTTGGGTAATCAAATAAACATTTTTAAATAGCCGCAGAAAATTATTTGATTAAGTAAATACATGCTCAGGAACACAAACAATTCTCAGAAACGCTTTTATGTGCGTTGTTAAGTTCCAAACAAGTGATCCACGTTTAGTATGACACATGGTACAAATTCTAAGCTTGATTTTAACAGATTGAATAAACAAATACTCCAAAGGGCTTAACAATTCCTTCAAGTAGTTCCCACTTCCCTGTGGCTCGGTGGATATTTACAAGGTAACAGGCCTGGGTCTTAGGTGAGCTTGGATGCTTGAGTGATCATCCACTGGAACAATTATGTGATTAGTGGGACCAGCTGCACTTGTATCTCCCAAATAAGCCTTTTAAGCAGAGAGATTTAATAGGGGAAGTGCCTGAGTCTCAGAGAGACTAAAGCCCATACTGATAGTTAATGGTGGAGCTGGATTTAAAACTCAGGTCTTTGCTAGCTGGCACAGCATACCAAGCAAACTCTTTATTTTTTGGTGTATTAGGCAGCTATTGCCATGACAGTGCTGAGTAACAAGCCACCGCCAGACCAGGTGGCTTAAAACAGCAATCCTTTTTGATTACATTCACAGGTGTGCAGGCCAATTGCACTTGAGCTAGGCTGGCCTGGTTTCCAGATGCCCGGCCCTGGGCTCCAGGCCCCAGATTGCTGGTTGGGTTATAGTCTGCTTTCCATTATCACTCACCCTCTGTGGTCCAGCAACTACCTGGGGCATGTGGTCTGCTCCACTGATCTCATTCTAAGGCTCAGACTGAAGTCGTATTCTCCCTCAGTGATCAATGGCAAGCCCAGCTGGTCAAGTACATTTTTTTTTTTCTTCAACTTTTAAGTTCTGGGGTACCTGTGCAGGATGTGCAGGTTTTTCACATAGGTAAGCTTGTGTCATGTTGGTTTGCTGCATAGATCAACCCATCACCCAGGTATTAAGCCCAGTATCCATTAGTTATTCTTTCTGATGCTCTCCCTCCTCCTCCTGTTCCCACCACAGGTTCCTAGTGTGTGTTATCCACCACCTCCCCAGTACATCCATGTGTTCTCATTGTTCAGCTCCCACTTATAAGTGAGAACATGCAGTGTTTGGTTTTCTCTTCCTGTGTTAGTTTGCTGAGGATAATGGCTTCTGCTCCATTCATGTCCCTGCAAAGGACATGATCTCATTCCTTTTTATGGCTGCATAGTATTCCATGGTACTACATTTTCTTTATCCAGTCTATCATGATGGGCATTTGGGTGGATTCCATGTCTTTGCTATTATGAATAGTGCTGCAGTGAACATACGTGTGCATCTATCTTTGTAGTAGAATGATTTCTATTCCTTTGGGTATATATCCAGTGATGGGATTGCTGGGTCAAATGCTATTTCTGCTTCTAGATCTTCAAGAATTTGCCACACTGTCTTCCACAATGGTTGAACTAATTTACACTCCCACTAACAGTATAAAAGCATTCCTTTTTCTCTGCAACTCACCAGCATCTGTTGTCTCTTGACTTTTTGATAATCACCATTCCGACTGGCATAAGATGATACCTTATTGTGCTTTTGATTTCCATTTCTCTAATAATCAGTGATGTTGAGCTCTTTTTTCATATATTTATTGGCCACATGAATGTCTTCTTTTGCAAAAATGTCTGTTCATGTCATTTCCCCACTTATTAATGGGTTTTTTTTTTTTCTTGTAAATTTGTTTAAGTTCCTTGCAGACTCTGGACATTAGACCTTTGTCAGATGGATAGATTGCAAAAATTTTCTCCCATTCTGTAGGTTGCCTGTTCACTCTGATGATAGTTTCTTTTGCTGTGCAGAAGCTCTTTAGTTTAATCATATGACATTTGTTAATATCTGCTTTTGTTGCAATTGCTTCTAGCATTTTTGTCATGAAATCTTTGTACCTATGTCCTGAACGGTATTGCCTAGATTTTCTCCCTGGGTTTTTATAGTTTTGGGTTTTATATATAAGTTTTTAATTAATCCATCTTGAGTTAATTTTTGTATAAGGTAAAAGGAAGGGGTCCAGTTTCAATTTTCTGCACTTGGCTAGCCAGTTCTCCCAACACTATTTATTACATAGGGAATCCTTTCCTTATTGCTTGTTTTTGTCAGATTTGTTGAAGATCAGATGGTTGTAGGTGTGTGGTCTTATTTCTGAGTTCTCTATTCTGTTCCGTTGGTCTATGTGTCTGTTTTTGTACTAGTACCATGCTGTTTTGCTTACTGTAGCCTTGCAGTATAGTTTGAAGTCTGGTAATGTGATGCCTCCAGCTTTGTTCTTCTTTTGCTTAGGATTGTCTTGGCTATTCAGGCTCTTTTTTTGTTCCCCATGAATTTTAAAATAGTTTCTTCTAATTTTGCAAAGAAAGTCAATGTTAGTTTAATGGGAATAGCATTGAATCTATAAATCACTTTCAGCAGTACGGTCATATTCATGATATTGATTCTTCCTATCCATGAGCATGTAATGTTTTGCCATTTTTGTGTCCTCTCTGACTTCCTCAAGCAGTGGTTTGTAGTTCTTCTTGAAGAGGTCCTTCATTTCCCTTGTTAGCTGTATTCCTAGGTATTTGATTCTCTTTGTAGCAATTGTGAATGGCAGTTCATTCATAATTTGCTTCTCTGCTTGCTTGTTGTTGGTGTATAGAAATGCTAGCCATTTTTACACATTGATTTTGTATCCTGACACTTTGCTGAAGTTGCTTATCAGCTTAAGAAGCTTTTTGGGTGATACAATGGGGTTTTCTAGATATAAGATCATGTAATCTGCAAACAAAGATAATTTGACTTCCTCTCTTCCTATTTGAGTATGCTTTATTTATTTCTCTTGCCTGATTGCCCTGGCCAGAACTTCCAATACTGTGTTGAATAGGAGTGGCGAGAGAGGGAATCCTTGTCTTGTGCTGGTTTTCAAGGGGAATGCTTTCAGCTTTTGTCCATTCATAAGATATTGTCTGTGGGTTTGTCATATATGACTCTTATAATTTTGAGACATGTTCCTTCAATATCTAGTTTATTGAGAGTTTTTAACATAAAGGGATTTTGAATTTTATCAAAAGCCTTTTGTGTGCCTATTGAGATAATCACGTGGTTTTGTCTTTAGTTCTGTTTATGTGATAAATTACATTTATTTATTTGCATATGTTGAACCAAATTTGTATCCTGGGGAGGAAGCCAATTTGATCCTGGTGGATAAGATTTTTTGATGTGCTGTTGGACTCAGTTTGCTAGTATTTTATTGAGGATTTTTGCATTGATGTTCATCATGGATATTGGCCTGAAGTTTTCTTTTTCTGTTGTATCTCTGCCGTGTTTTGGTATCAGGATGATGCTGGCCTCATAAAATGAGTTACAAAGGAGTCCCTCCTTTTCCATTGTTTGGAATAGTTTCAGTAAAAATGGTACCAGACTTTCTTTGTACCTCTGGTAGAATTCAGCTGTAAATCTATCTGGGCCTGTGTTTTTTTTGGTTGGTAGACTGTTTATTACTGCCTCAATTTCAGAACTTGTTATTGGTCTATTAAGGGACTCAATTTCTTCCTGGTTCAGTCTTGGGAGGGTGTATGTGTCTATGAATTTATCAATTTCTTCTAGATTTTCTAGTTTATGTGCATAGAGGTGTTCACAGTGTTCTCTGATGGTTGTTTGTATTTCTGTGGGGTCAGTGGTGATATCCCCCTTATCATTTCTGATTGTATGTATTTGGTTCTTTTCTCTTTTATGCTTTATTAGTCTAGCTAGCAGTCTATCTATTTTATTAATTTTTTTTTAAAAAACAGCTCCTGGATTGGTTGATTTTTTAAGGGGTTTTTGTGTTTCTATTTCCTTCAGTTCCACTCTAATCTGGGTTATTTCTTGTCTTCTGCTAGCTTTGGGGTTTGTTTTTTCTTGGTTCTCTAATTCTTTTAGTCATGATGATAGGTTGTTGATTTCAGATCTTTCTAGCTTTTTTTAAATTTTTTATTTTGGACACATGGTTTCTCTCTGTCACCCAGGTTGGAGTGCAGTGGTGCAATCTTGGCTCACTGCAACCTCAACTTCCCAGGCTCAAGCAATCCGCCCACCTCAGCCCCCCAAGTAGCTGGAACTACAGGCGTGTGCCATCATGCCCAGCAATTTTTTTTTAATTTTATTTTTTGTAGAGACAGGGTTTTGCCATGTTGCCAAGCTGGTCTCAAACTCCAGAGCTCAGGCAATCTGCCCACCTTGGCCTCCCAAAGTGCTGGGGTTACAGGTGTGAGCCACCACATCTGACCTCTTTCTACCTTTTTGATGTGGGCATTTAGTGCTATAAATTTCCCTCTTAACACCGCTTTACCTGTATCCCAGAGATTCTGGTATGTTGTCTCCTTGTTCTCATTAGTTTCAAAGAACTTCTTGATTTCTGCCTTAATTTCATTTTTTACCTGGGAGTCATTCAGGAGCAGGTTGTTCAGTTTCCATGTAGTTGTGCTTTTTTGAGTGAGTTTCTTAATCTTGAGTTCTAATTTGATTGTGCTGTGGTCTGAGGGACTGTTATGATTTCAGTTTTTTTGCACTGGGCAAGCACATTTTAAGCCTCTGCTCACTTCCTGGCCACTAATATGCCAGTGTCACCTGGGCAAGCCCAAAGTCAATGAGTGGGAAGGTTTCTCCCTCCCACCATGAGGCTATAGCAAAAGTGGGAACAAGTCCCTTTTTCATTCATCATAAGCAGTGGTTTGAGTTCACAGGGACCAAATTCCCAGCTACCTGAATGGATCTGAACTTGTGGCTACTCCCTGCCCAGAGGAGGGGGCTGGTCTTTGAAGAATTGCAGTTCTGCTTCTAACTAGGCCTTTTTAAAAAAAATATCTTTTTGTTATGAAAATGTCCAAGCACACATTAGAGAGAGAGAGTAGTCTAAAGAACTCCCACACACTCATTACTTAGCTTTAACATTCTGTCATATTGCTTCATCTGTTAGTAACTAATATAACCATAACACTATCATCACCCCGATATTGACTTTTAATCACTTGATACCATCTAATATGTTCAATTTCCCCCAATTGTCTCAAGCCTTTTCACAGTTGTTTGTTTGAATTAGAATTCAAACAAGGTCTACACACTGCTTTTGGTTGGCAGTGTGTAAGACTCTTTCAATCTGTATCACTTGCCCTTCCTTCTGAAAATGCCATTTATTTGTTAAAGAAACTTGGTCATTCACACTGTGCAAGTTCCCACAGTCTGGATTTGGTGTTCAGCATGTTCCTCTCTCCTCCATTTTCCTGCAAACTGGAGGTTGATCTAAGGGCTTAAGTAGATTCTGGTGTAGTATTCTGGGGAACAATGGAGTCACAGGTGGTGCTGTGTACCAGAAGGCATCATATCAAAAGGTGCTCCAGCCCTAGAATCAGCCACTTCTCAAGGAACCCTGGATTCTTCTAGTTTGAAAGGGTACTTAGAGATCACAATCAAGATGCTAAATATGTTTATTGCTACTGTGGTATTATCACTTCTAAGGCTATTCAGTACACAATGCAGGATATATGCATATATATATATACATATATATATATATATGTATATGTATATGGTTTAGAGAGAGGAAAATAAATCCTGAGTTATACTGACATTTCAAATTCAAAGTTCCTCTTGCCTAAAAATGGATCTGGCACTATGGAACGTTAACCGCTATTCTCTTCGGATTTATCTGCCTTGCACTCTTTGCTGACAGCTATGGGTGACAGGATTAGGCATGTACAGGATCATGGGATATGGGGAGCTTTTTCTCCCCAAAGGAGAGAAACTTGAGAGCTGATGAGACTGCTGGAAAAGATCCTTTTGCAACTGACAAGCAGCTGCCTGAACTTTTCACTGTTGCTGCAATGGGTGGGTCTTTCTCTGGCCTTCCTGAGCTCTTGGCCTTCCCCATCCTGCTGCAGACAATGGTTTTCTCTCTCTCATTTCCCTTTCCTATCTTCTCTGTTACTCAGGGCAACCATCCTGCCAGAGACCACATGTGGAAAAATGTCCTTGGGAGCTTGACCTTGTAAACATGTGGTGGTACTTCCTCCTGGTCTCCGCCATCCAGGGAACAGGAATTTTGGGGTTCATAGCTCCAAAAATTATCTTGAGTAGTTAAAAGTCTTCACAAGCTCAAAACTGGCTGTTCTAGACTCCTTCTGGGGAGAGCAATGGAAACTGCCCAATGCCGTAACTCAGGAGTTAAGGCTTTGCCATTTTACAATGGTGGCTCATGTTCAATCCTGGCTTAGAGAATGAGTCCTTTCTGGTTTGATATCTGCGTAACCTTGATCATTTGGTTATTCTCTTCCCCTCCACAAACCATCTTGAGTTTTTCTTTCTCTGAGCGCAGAAATACTGGCTTTTTGGCCTGGCTAATGCTGGGTAATAAGAAATTTAAAAGAACTTTTTAAAAAGAACACTATGCACTGTGGTGAAAAGTCAGCTTAATGAAAAGTGGATATTCACACTCTAACAGTCTGGGACCCCTTGGGAAAAACAGGAGACACCACAGACCCTGTTTTGGGAAAAACCTCAGTTTTCCTCATGAAACTTCAGGATTGAAAGCAGATAAATCCTTCTCAAAATCTAAGGCTCTGTTCCGTTTTGCATTGCATTATCTGATAGTTTTAACTTTTTGGAGTATCAGAAATTACTTTGTATTATAAGAGAGATTTGATGTGTAATAACTAGGTAGGGAATATACTTTCAGGGCTAGCTAATGGCAGTTATGGGGGAATACTAAGCTCTGCATGTTTGGATCAGAGAAGCATGCTCTTGGCCACCTAGCAAGTATGGAGATGTCCCTACCCCTCACTGAGAAATAAGACTCTCATGGGGATGGGCTGATTCCTCTTTTTGGAATTCAGGATCTGGTATAAAAATGGGACCCTTAATATTGGGTGATCTGTTTTGCCTTCTAGTTGTGCCTGCTTATTAGGCCATAGAAACGATATGCTTTCCTGGCCCTGTTCCTCCAAGGGCTCCAATCTGAAATCAGTAATCCAACTTAAAAAGCGACAAATGAAAAATCTTACAAGTACTAAATCTTCTTCTGTCTGTGTATTTATATGTGTTTATGTGTGATATGAAAGATCTTTAATTAACTGGCTTAAAAAATAAGAGCTCCTTAGGGCCTCATCCGTGCAAGTAATGGACACTTTTAAGCAACGCAATCTAGATGTTAATATGAACATGCTCCATAGTTTTATGGGTTTCATATTGTTTTGCAATTGCAAACATCATCCCAAGTGGGTATTGTAGAGTGTTACAAATGAGTGGCAATCCTGTGGAATCAACTTCATGTTCATTTTCTAACTCAGAATTTTATAATCTAATTAAGTGTTCTCATTACTAAAGTTGGAAGTGTAAACAGGTAAAAAAAAATAAGAGCTTAACTAAAATATTTTATCAGAAAAATAAAAAGTGTAACGTCTTTTAGTTCATGTAACTTAAGTAAGCTTTGGAAAATAAAGGCAGTTTTAAAGATTATTGGTAAAATAAAAATATCTTCAAAATTTAGACATTTCATTTAAATTAGGCAGGTCAGATATTAAGTTTTTCAAATGCTTTAAAGTCATAAAATGCTTCTTTGGCTTTTGAAAATTGTTCAATTTACCTAATTTGGAGCATTAGATTCTAGATAAGGCCTGGGGACATGTGGAGAGCCATGCCCCCTAGCTATGCTGAAAACAATCAGCCCTTATCTGCACTTCTGTCTGGGTCCTAGGTTCCACATCTAGTACATAATTAAAATCCCTTATGTACCAACTTTTTTCAAAAATAAAAGTTGCTAAGAGTTAACATTGTAATATGTAACTGAGACTACTGGAGAAACAGTTTTACATGCAAGGTGTGTAAGAAAAGTGAAATGTGTTTTGGTAAAAGATTATAAGAAGGCATGGAAATGTAGTTTTTCTGCCTAGATTAAAGGGTTAAAGGGTTGTGTCAATTAGATAGGGTAAAGCTGAAGGTTTAAGCCCGTTTTGGAAGATTTGTGAAAAATTAATGTTGTAAAAGAGTTTCTGTGTGAGAACATATTGGCTAAAGTTAAAGGAGTATTATTCAGTTTTTTCATAAAGTGAGCATTGAAATAAAAGCACAATAAGTTTTCCATAGAGCACTGATCTGCTCTTCAACAAAATTTTATAAAGAGTTATAAAAGATTTATGAGCATCTTACCTTATGGTCAAACTGATTAAACTGGATAGGCTTGTCTATAAGGTTTTATTAAGAATTGGGTTAACATCAATAATGCACTGATGCAAAGGTGAAATTGGGCTCATTTAGTATAAAAGTCATACAGGAAGCATTGTCAAATATGAAATGATGTTTGGCTTTCTTTGGGCTGTATTTGTACAAATATGGAATTGGTATGTGTTCCAAAATTATGGAAAACTCCTATAATTCTAATATCACTTAGGGTATGATATCAATAACTATACTTATTATGTAAAATTGTTGTACACCACAGAAGTAACAAAAATTTCTTTGTCAATTGTGGCTTTAATAGTGGCTGTCCTAAAACTTTTTGTCATCTACTGACAATTGTCTTATTTTGGTCCTCTTCAAAAGGTGGTTTTATAATCAGTTATAGGAATTTTACAGGTGCTCTCAAATGCAGGTTTCTGATAACTTTGGAGATTGTGACCTAGCATAGAGGAAAAAACTTTCAGGATTCATGGAAAGCTAAAACGTTCATGAATATCAAGCAGAACAGGAGCTAACTGCGTGAACTGCATTAATAGAACACTGAAGTAATCTTTTTGACTTTTTGCTTAAAATGTTCCTGATGCTTCCTTTTGTTTTTGAATCAAGGAAACTTCTTTTGAGCTATTTACAGCTTTTAACAATTGAGAAAAGTATACTTCTGTGAACAAAATTTGGAGCATATTTGTTTCTCTCTACCTGATTTCTCCAAAATTTGGAAACTATTAGTTAGCATTCTTAATTTATGGCAGTATAGTTGTTTGCATAAGTGCAATAAGAATCTGTTTTCTTTCGTAACAGTACACAATTGGAGAAACTGATTATTTTAACAAGGCTTTGACTGGAATGGCGTGCTTTCCTTTAGGGAATCAAACTTGACTTGCAGAGCCAATAAAAGCCCTTTGGGAAAACTGGCCTCATACCTTGTCTCCACAGTTCCTGTACAGGGTTCCTGACCTGTGGTAAGTAAAAAATGTTACTTTCTGACAGGCCCAGGAGCCCCAAGTTATCTTGGGACTTCAAGAGGAGAGGAATTTATCCAACTCATAGGTATTTGATGGTACAAATCCATGGCTGGGCTCAGCTTTAAAAAAAAAAAAAAGCTTATCAGAGATTGTTTCCATGGAACAAGGTTCCATCAAAGCCAATTTTAAAAGCCTATGTAAAAAATTATTCTTGCTGTACTTTGTACAAACAATCAGGCTAAGTATAATAAAGGAAATTGGTCTTACCATGATTTGTCTTCAGTAAAAATGGGAGACTGAAGAGAGAAAAAACTGTATTTGAAGAACTATGGTACACCTGTTAGATTCTAGTCTCATCAATTGTTTTTGAGTTTGTTTTTCCTGCAATTTAGACTGACCCTGCTTATTTCTGTGAACCAACCAGTGATCTCTGGCTACTGCTCAGAAGAAACAGAGGGATGGGTAATGTAAGAATCTGGATCAATATTCTAATTCTCAGCACATTGGAATCAGCTTGTGACCCCATATCAGCTTGGTTCCAACAGCTGTCCAGTTCATAGAAAGCCTTCTAATTTAGTTTACTTGGAATAATTTTGCTTATTTTGCTTTACTGTTGTGAAATATGTTGCTGTTGTGCTCTTTGTGTAAGAATGCAGGATAAGCTTAATGAATGTTTTCCTAAACTACACATTTATTAATCCAGATATCACCTTTCATTGGAGTTATGTATAGCCCTCACCATACTGATGATTTCTGACTAAGCTCCTCTCTACCTTGAATACAAGATACCCTAATAGTTAGGCAGGAATATCATTGCCCCTATTCAGCCTAAATAAGTTACAGAAGATGGATCTTTGTCTGTCTACAACCATTAGGATTAAGAGTTTTCTTATAAAAGGAAGGGGGGAAATATGTCAGAGTTGTTTGAACCAGAGTGACTCCATCTTGAATAGGGGTTGGATAAAATAAGGCTGACACCTGCTGGGCTGCATTCCCAGTAAGTTAAGGCATTTTTAGTCACAGGATGAGACAGGAGGTCAGCACAAGATACAGGTAATCAAGACCTTGCTGTTAAAACAGTTTGCAGTAAAGAAGCCAGCTAAAACCCACCAAAACCAAGATGGCAACAAGTGGTTATCCTCACTACCACACTCTCACCAGCGCCATGACAGTTTACAAATGCCATGGCAACGTCAAGAAGTTATCCTATATGGTTTAAAAAAGAGAGGAACCCTCAGTTCTGGGAATTGTCCATCCCTTTTCCAGAAAACTCATGAATAATCCACCCCTTGTTTAGTATAAAATCAAGAAATAACCATAAAAGTGGGCTACCAGCAGCCCTCAAGTGACCTGCCCACCTTGGCCTCCCAAAGTGCTGAGATTACAGGTATGAGCCACCACGCTTTGCCTAGACACTGTTAAAATTGCAGTTGAACTTCAAACAATGTGGGGACTAGGGATGCTGACCCCTGTAGAGTTGAAAATCCGAATATAACTTTTGACTCCCTGAAAACTTAATCACTAATAGCCTACTGTTGATCAGAAGCCTTACTGATAACATAGTCAATTAATACATATTGTGGGTTTTATATGTGTTATATACTGTATTCTTACAATACAGTAAGCTAGAGAAAAGAAATGTTACTAGGTAAATCATAAGGAAGAAAAATATAGATTTAAGATTCATTAAGTGGAAGTGAATCACCATAAAGGTCTTCATCCTCATGGTCTTCACACTGAGTAGGCTGACAGGGAGGAGGAAGAGGAGGGGTGGGTCTTGTTGTCTCAGGGGTGGCAGAAGTAGAAGTAGAGGAGGAGGAAAAGGGGCAGGAGAAGCAAGGACACTTGGTGTAAATTTATGTAAATATATTGTAATTTTTGTCTCACTTTTTTGCTTTTACATTTCTCTAAAAATGTCTCTATATGGTACCAAGTCTTCTTCCACTGTTTGCTTTAGTCTCAGGGCTCATATCATAGACAGGTCCATGTTGTAAAAGAAGTAAAACAGTATTGAATAATCAGAACTCTTCGGTCAGAATGTCTAATGTCCATTGTTTTGTGGCACTGGCTCTTCTATGTCTTTTTCCTCATCATCTGGCACTGGTTCAGAAGCACTCCTCTCCGAGTCGTCTTTTGTTCATTCCTCTGTTAGCTTTTTTTTGTTGTTGCTTTCAGGTTTTTGGGAAAGATCTGATTTTAGCTGAAAAAGCAGAGGAAACCCCAGACATTGCCCTGTTTTAGGCGTTAGCCCTATCATTCTCGTGAGCCTCAGTTTTACTCGGTGCAGACCCTAAGGTCCTTCTCACCCCCGTGAGACACCTGTTAGGGTGAGGTGGGAAATCAGCTGGGGGGAGCAGAGCCACTTATGGCCAAGTGGAATCGTTCCAAGGGGTTGTTTAGTAAGCAGGAGGGTTAAAGGGCAGAAGAAAACTATGCACAGGGGTTGAGCACCTCCAGCCAAAGAAGGCGAGGCATACAGATATCTTACCACTAGGGAACATAGCCCAGTCCGAGTCACATGGCACTATATGTTACGGGTGGTGAATCCCTATCCATAAGAGTCTGCAGCAACCTCAATTCTTGCCTCCTCAGAGGAAAGAATTCAACTGAGGGGCATAATGCAGAAGGAGAGACTGCAGCAAGTTTTAGAGCGGGAGTGAAAGTTTATTAAAAAGCTTTAGAGCGGAAATGAAAGGAAGGAAAGTACACTTGGAAAAGGGTCAAGCAGATGCTTCAAAAGCGAGCTCCTGAATTTTTCGAAGATCCATATCTTGAAACCCTTCAACCCCCACCACCACCTTTCTTGCCATATTCACAATATCAATCATGAGTTTTTTGTTTTTGTTTTTTTTTTAGACAGTCTCGCTCTGTCACCCAGGCTGGAGTGCACTGGTGTGATCTTGGCTCATGTCAACCTCCACCTCCCGGGTTCAAGCGATTCTCCTGCCTCAGCCTCCTGGGTAACTGGGATTACAAGTGTGCATCACCACGCCCCACTAATTTTCTTTGTGTTTTGAGTAGAGGTGGGGCTTTGCCATGTTGGTCAGGCTGGTCTCTAGCGTCTGACCTCAAGTGATCTGCCTGCCTCAGCCTTCCAAAGTCCTGGGATTACAGGTGTGAGCCACCGCACCCAACCCATTCATGATTTTCTTGATTGGACCTGTTATAAATTCTATGAAGCCATGAAGTCATGCACAACATCCGGACACAGTTTTCTCCAGCAGGAATTTATTGTTTTAAGCATGATGTCTTTCACAGCTTTTTCTATAATAACAATGGCATCTTCAATGGTGTAATCTTTCTAGACTGTCTTTTTTTTTTTTTTTTTTTTTTTGAGACAAAGTCTCGCTCTATGCCAAGCTGGAGTGCAGTGGCACGATTTTGGCTCACTGCAACCTCTGCCTCCTGGGTTCAATCGATTCTCCTTCCCCAGCCTCCCAAGTAACTGGAACGACAGGCGTGCACAACCATGCCCAACTAATTTTTGTATTCTTAGTAGAGATGGGGTTTCACCATGTTGGCCAGGATGGTCTCGATCTCTTGACCTCGTGATCTGCCTACCTCAGCCTCCCAAAGTGCTGAGATTACAGGCGTGAGCCATTGCACCCGGCCTCTTTCTAGACTTTCATAATGTTCTCTCTATCAGCATTTTTTTCAGCAGTGTTGACAATCATTTCCATAGAGCACTGCATGTGATGAACCTTGAAGGCCCTTATGACTCCCTGATTTAGAGGCTGAACTAGAGATGTTGTGCTTGGAGACAAGTAGAACACTTTGACTTCAGTGTTGAACTGATGGGGTTCTGGATGGCCAGGGCATTGTCCAAGATCAAATGAATGTTAAAAGGCAGTCTCTTATGGGCAAGGTACTTCCTAACTTCAGGGACAAAGCATCAATGGAACTAGTCCAGAAAAAGGGTTCTTGTCCGGGCCTTCTTGTTCTACAACCAAGAAACTGGCAGCTCATGTTTATCCTTTTCCTTCAAGGCCCAGGGGCTAGCAGCTTTATATATAAGGGCAGTCCTGATCATAAACCCAACTTATCTGCACAAACAACAGATTTAGCTTATCCCTTCCTGCCTTAAATCCCAATGTTTGCTGCTTTTCCTTACTAATGTCCTTTGTGACTCCCCCCTCTCCAAGAATAGGGCACTTTTGTCTACATTTAAAACCTGTTCAGGCAGTTATCCTTTCTCCTCAATAATTTTCTTAATGGTGCCTGGGAACTCTTCTGCTGCCTCTTGATCAGCAGAGCTTGCTTCTGTTATGTTGACATTTTTAAAGCCAAATATCTTTCTAAAATTATCAAACCATCCTTTACTGGGATTATATTCTTCAGCTTTAGATCTTTTGCTTTCCTTTTTCTTTAAGTTGTCATATAACGACTTCACTTCTTCTCAAATGGTATTAGAGTTGACAGGTATACCTTTCTTCCAGCAATCCACACCTATGTAAAAGCTGCATTTTCAACATGAGATAAAAAGGTATTTCACAAGAAAATACACAGTTTTTATGCCTGCTGGTGTAGCTGCAGTGATGGCTTCATAATTTTCTCTTTGTTTTTAATATTATTTAACTTTTGAGACAGGGTCTTGCTCTGTCTCCCTTGATGGAGTGCAGTGGCATGATATGGCTCACTGTGGTCTCCACCTACCAGGCTCAAGTGATCCTCCTGCCTCAGCCTCCCAAGTAACTGGAACTGTAGGTGTGCACCACCACACCTGGCTAATTTTAAAATTTTTTATAGAGACAGGATCTCCCTATGTTACCCACACTGGTCTTGAACTCCTGGGCTCAAGCCATCTCCCCACCTCAGCCTCCCAAAGTGCTGGGATTACAGGCGTGAGCCACTGTAATGTGGACTTCTTTTCTTTTTCCTTTCTTTTCTTTCTTTTCTTTTCTCTTCTTTTCTTCTTTTCTTTTTCAATGGTCTTTACACTAGATTAATTTATCTTGAAATGGCGGGTAACTGCAGCTACTTACCTCAGTCTATGGTACATATCAAGCAATTCAACTTTTTCTTGTAATGTCATGACTTTTCTCTGCTTCTTCAAAGCACTTCCAGTATCACTAGTGGCACTTCATATGGGACCCATTGTGCTATTCCAGGTGTACAATATTGCACTAAACAATGAAAAAGATGCAAGAACTGAGAGATCATTTTGTATTGGAATATGCAATTTACTGGAGAAATCAACTGCTTGCAGTACTTGAGCTCATTGCAATAGCAACAGGAGGTGGTGGCTATAAAATTATTACAGTAGTACAGTGTGTACTGCAGTTAATTTTATCCAGTTGTGATTTAATACTGCATCTTTACATTTGTTTACATTTCTCTCAACTGCAAATGGCATCATGTATGATCTGTGTTGGTGTCTGTTTTGATACATTTTAACTTTTTGTAATAGATTTGTGTATCTTTTAGGGTGGTAAATGATAAAAGGAACGATCTACATATATTTTATGCATTCATGACAAATCTAATTTTTCTCAAACTTTTTTCAATACTTCTAGGCTACACAGTTTGTCCGTGAGTTTTTTCAAGTTGTTGTAAATCTACCCCTAAATTTTCCAATGTATTTATTGAAAAATATCCATGTATAAGGTGACTCATGCAGTTCAAACTCACGTTGTTCAAGGGTTAACTGTATAGAAGCTTAAAATATGTTAAATATCTTATAAGACTAGGAACCCTATTCTTCTCCTTTTTTAGATTTTTCTCTGGCTACCCTTACTAGTTTTATTCCATATGGATTTTATAATCAATCACTGATGGTCCATGAAAAAAAAGATAGCATGGGTGGGAGGATTAAATTTCTAAATTAAGTTTATAAATTAGCCTGTGAAGTAGTGACATTTTTATGATGTTGATTTTTTCCACCACGATCATGGTATATACATCAATCTGTTCCAGTGGACATTTGTGTCTTGCAGAGATGTTTTCAGTTTTCCTCCTATACATTTTGTACATTTCTTATTCGGTGCATGTCTAAATATTTTAATTTTTGCTATTATGAATGGAGTCTGCTCTTCCATTAGTTTTTCTCCCAACTGCTAATTTGTTATATATATGAAGACTATTGATTTCTCCATATTAATTTTTTTTTTTTTTTTTTTGAGATGTAGTCTCATTCTGTCATCCAGGCTAGAGTGCAGTGGCATGATCTCAGCTCGCTGCAACCTCTGCCTCCCGGTTTCATGTGATTTTCCTGCCTCAGCCTCCTGAGTATCTGGGATTACAGGCACGCATCACCACGCCTGGCTAATTTTTGTATTTTTAGTAGAGATGGGGTTTTACCATGTGGGTCAGGCTGGTCTCGAACTCCTGACCTCATGATTCACTCACCTTGGCCTCCCAAAGTGCTGGGATTACAGGTGTGAGCCACCACACCAGGCCTCTCCATGTTAATTTTATATTTTACTACTTATTAAATTATCAGGCAGGGCACAGTGGCTCACACTTGTAATCCCAGCATTTTGGGAGGCGAAAGCAGGTGGATCACTTGAGGCCAGGAGGAGTTTGAGACCAGTCTGACCAACATGGTGAAACTCCATCTCTACCAAAAATACAAAAACTAGCTGGGCATGCTGGCACATGCCTGTAATCCCAGCTACTCAGGAGGCTGAGGCAGGAGAATCACTTGAACCCAGGAGGCGGAGGTTGCGGTGAGCTAAGAAGGCACCATTGCACTCCAGCCTGGGCAACAGAGTGAGACTCCATCTCAAAAAAATAAAATAAATCCTCATTGTTTATAGCAATTATTTCATATCCTTTTGCCTTCTCCCTATGTATAGTCTTATCACCTGCAAGTAGAGATTGGTGTTATCTCTTCCTCTCCAATTCTTCTGCCTCTTCTTGCTTTCTTTTGTCTAATTGCTTTGGTTAATATCCCCAGCATCATGTTCAACAGTCATGATGTGTTGTTTTTTAATGTGCAGATGGTTTTTGTTTGCTAGTATTTTATTTAAGATTTTTCTATCTGGGTTTATGTAAGATCTATCTGTGATCAAGTGAGGTTAGTGGGGCCTGTTTTTAAACCCTTCTCTGGTACCCACAGCCTATGTGTGGGTGACAGTATGAACTGCAAAGATTCTCATGAAATTCACTTTGCATGTTCTTGCCTCCACACTGGCTGCTGCCACCACCTTCAAAATCTACCCCTCTGTGCTTCCTTTTGCCTCACCCTCTGTTGGTCTTTCAGACTCCTCCGTTCACCTTCATGTCTGCTTTCTGTTCTTTCCCCTTCCTGGGGAAGCTTATGATATCAGGAAAGTGAACAAGCCTTGGACCCACACAGACAAACCTGGTGTTGAATCGCAGCTCAGCCACTTGCCAGGTCTGAGGCTTTGGGCAGGTTGATGAGTCTTTTCAAGCCTCAGCTTTCTCATCTGTGAAATGGGAATGCTAACAATGCCTCACTTTACTGGGTTGCCGATAAGCGTAATACAATTTAAAGAGATAACACAGTGAACAGCTGTTTGTCAGAGCTGTTCACCAAGCCCAGTTCTTCTTCCTGGCCATAGGCTTAGATAACATTTCCCACTCTTCTTTGCAAGTGGTGTGGGAGAAGCCTGCTGTGTGCTAGCCAGTGGAATGTGATCAGAATGATGTGTACCACTTTCGGGTAAGGCCTACAAAGAGCCTCTCTCAAGAAAGTTTCCACGTTCTTTTTCCTTTTGCTAGTTTGATGCAGACAGACAAGGTGAAGATGGTGGAGCCACAATGTGGAAGGAGGTTGGATCCCTGAATCACCACTTGGAAGAGAGTCACCTGCTAATCAAAAATATGGTTTTGGATTTTACATGAAAAACTAATAAACTTCTATCATATTTGACCCATTGTCCATTTCAGGGTTTGTTTGCTGTAGCAAACAACATTATCCTAATTAATACTGTGCTCAAGAAATGTGACTTCTTCCTCCCACTTTCCTCTTTCTCATCCCTCTTGACCCAGCTCAAAATGCCAGCTCCCTGGTAAGTCTTTCTCCCACCTCTTCAGGTAAAATTCGTCATTCGGTCTTTGGTGCTTTCAGAGCACTTAGTGCAAGCCCTTTCTCAATCACAAACTGGGTTGTGAATTATTTGTTTATACACCTTTCTGGCCATCAGTGCAGTGAGGTGTCTGGTCCAGAGCTGGTGCTCAGAAGAGGTTAGTGGGCTCGATGAGGGATGAGTATGGCATGTGTAGATGTATTAAGCACATGTTCTGGTTAAAAATTGATGTGTACAAAATCTCTGCAAAAGGATATAGCAATAATACATTAACCATCTCTTCCAACCTTAAGTTCAAAGCGAACTGTTGACCTAGTTACAACGTTGGGTCACTGCCAGGGACAGCTTTTAGTAAAGGCTCCTGGAACAAATGATGTGGATTGTATTTCATGCACCCTTTATTTCCTACCACGTTAGGTTCAAGTGTTGGCTCTGTCTGGAACTAGGTATGAGGCCTTAGGTGTGTTACCTCCCTGAGGGTTCATACACTTGTGATCTGGTGGGGAGGGAGAGCACTCCTTACCTCAGGTGGGCCTAGGGAGGCCAAGCTGCAGGGAGCTGAGGCTAGAGGAGGCAGCCCTGGAGGAGGGCTTCTCTGAGGTTCCATGTGGCATTCATGTCCGCAGACCTCTGAAATGCCAGATTGTGGGCCTAGGCCTCAGCTCTCGCTGCTCAAGAGCTTGGTCCCAGCTATCAAGCTGCTCCAAACTCGCGGAAGGTGGGGCCACATCAAGACTTTCTAAGGCCCTACATTCCAGAGAGATTCTGGTGCTCACCATCACCCCACAAGTCAGACAAAAGTAAAACAAGACTATAATGGAAATACCATAATGCAACCGAATTCTGATTTTTTTCATGATTGTTACTTTGATAGTGCTTTTGCAACATTACATATCACTATCTTTCTAAAATATTTTCTTTTTCCTCATTTAGTTTTTGGTGCCCTTGTTTGCTGTCATCTTCAGCACCTGCTGGGCCTCCTGTTGGAGAATCCAGGAGGCAAGTTGATACCTGTCTTAAGGCACCTTGAAAATCTTGCATTCTTGGTATCCGTGGGAGCGGAGCCCAATTCCTATCCGTGTGGGCAGGTGCTGATACCTTACTCGCACATGGCTGGAAAGGAGCCAGGTCTCAGAGCTGCGGAGCTGCGGCACCTTTCCTGGGTTCCTGTGGTGCATGGCGGGGGCAGGAAGTCTTGCAAGCTGCCGTGTGTGGGGTGAGGGTGTGACAAAGGGTGCTGGAGATGGGGACGGGGGGATATGGAGAGGCTGAGCTGGGAGGAAAGCGAGCAGGGAGGGGCCTGTGGAAAATGCCACTTGCGTCATCCCTTGGGCTCTGGGAGAGGCAGCAAAATGTGGAACAAGCCCAGGTGCTTCCTGGTGTCTGGGTCTCAGAGGGGTTGGCTGAGGCGGTGGCTTGGTGGGCTGGAGAGGTGGGGCTTGGCACTGGAGACAAAGAGCCCCTGGCTGGCCTCGGAATCTTTCTTCTGATGTCTCAACAGTGGCAGGAAAGCAGCATAGTTTACAAACATGCACTTTAGAGCCAGATTGTCCAGATCCACATCTGAGTTCCATGGTCACCAACTCCACCATCTTCAGAAAACCACTGAACGTTTCTGAGACATGAGTTGTTTCAAACTAGAAGGGTCAAAGAGGCCCCTCAGCCCAGCAACCTCATTTCATAGAGAATGCTGCTGAGGTCCCACTGGGGAAGGAGCTCTCCAGAAGCTCCAGCTAGGAGGAGGCAGAGCTGGAGCCTGAACCTAGGACCTCTGACTCCTATCCAAGTACTTCGTTCAGTCCATCATTGTGAAATTGGGCATAAACAATCTCCACCCACTGATTCTCCCAATTTAACCATTCATTCCCCCAACCATCCATCATGTGTCCACAAATCACCAAATTCCTCCATTTCTCCATTCATAGAATCCATTCCTCTACCTGCCCATCCTCTACCTGCCCATCTATGATCCATCCATCCATCCATCCATCCATCCATCCATCTGCCCATTCCATCCTCTCTCTCTCCAGCTATTCCTTATTTACCCATCTGTCATCCATCTATCCATTTATGCATCCACGTATCCTTCCATCCAACCACTATCATGCCCAGCAATCCAGGAGAATGACTATTGGGTACATAACCAACAGCTTGTCATAGGGTATGAGAATCCTTTTTTTTTGAGATGGAGTTTCACTCTTGTTGCCCAGGCTGGAGTGAAATGGCATGATCTCGGCTCACTGCAACCTCTACCTTCCAGGTTCAAGCAACTCTCCCACCTCAGCCTCCCGAGTAGCTGGGATTACAGGCGTGTGCCATCATGCCAGGCTAATTTTATATTTTTAGTCAAGACATGGTTTCTCCATGTTGGTCAGGCTGGTCTTGAACTCCAGACTTCAGGTAATCTGCGCTCCCAAAGTGCTGGGATTACAGGCGCGAGCCACCACGCCCGGCCCAGAATCTCCAGTTACTATATTTAAATCATTTTGTCTCAATTCAGATCAGTGTTTACTAATTTGCTATTAAGTTCATAGTGTTCTAAGAACTGCTGGGTAGGGGTCAGGATTCAGAAAAAATAAAAATAAAACATAAAATACTGTTTTCTAAAGAAATATGACTATTAATTGCAATTAGGGAATGTGGATTGCATCTTGGACTAGGAAAATAAAAGAGCTATCAAGCACAGTATTGGGGCAGTTGATTAAATTTTAATATGGACTGTGAAATAGATAATAGTATATTGCTGGAATGTTTAATTTCCTGATTTTGATAACTGGGCTATGGTTATACAACAGTATGTTCTTTTTCTTAGGAAATTCCCACAGAAGTATTTAGGGATAAAAAGGCACATTATCTCCAATTTACTTGCAAATGATTTCAGAAAAAAGATATACATATATATGTACATATAATACAAACATTACAATGTAATATATGTATATATTAAAATATATGATTATATAGTTATATATACATATATTTTGTGTGTGTGTGTGTGTGTGTGTGTATATATATATAGAGAGAGAGAGAGTGAAAGGAAGAAAATGGGTAAAAAGTAAGCAATTGGTGCGTTTTGGTCAAAGATATAAGAGAGCTCCTTGTACTATTCTTGCAAATTTTCTGCCTTTTTGAAATTTTATAAAATAAAAAGTTGGCCGGATGTGATGGCTCACGCCTGTAATCCCAACACATTGGGAGGCCGAGGCAGGTGGATCATTTGAGGTCAGGAGTTCGAGACCAGACTGGCTAACATGGTGAAACTCTGTCTCCACTAAAAATAGAAAAACTTAGCTGTGTGTGGTGGCGGGTGCCTGTAATTCCAGCTACTTGGGAGGCTGAGGCAGGAGAATCGCTTGATCCCGGGAGGTGGAGGTTGCAGGGAGCTGAGATCACGCCACTCCACCTCAGCCTGGGCGACAGAGTGAGACTTCATCTCAAAAAAAAAAGAAAAAAAAAGTCAATCTCCTAAATCCCGAGTCCCTTTCTCAGGAGTTTAAAATTAGAGGAGATACCCCTGGCAAGCCCAAATGCCTCCGAAGGTAAAGAGGACAGGACATACTAATCTGTGGTGTTTATGTCCCACCCCCATGCCCATCCCCACCCCCGGCTCCAGCAAGGTACACAGTGAAGGACTAGAGGGGAGAGGGTGGGAGACAGACCATGGGAGTGGGGCTGGGGGAAGTTTGTGGGGTGTGCTGGCGAGAGCTGCAGTGGGCGTGGCAAAGGACCTTCTGAGAAGTCAGCTAAGGGTCAAGAATTCCATCGTTTTTCAAGAATCAGAAAAGGATTGAAATGTAATTTTAAGTTACTTTTGGTTGCCAGACTATGAGTCTTGGAGTGCAAATTCATGCAAAGACTGGTTCATGTGGAGCCTTGCATTTTATGCAGGTTACAAATATATAGCTCTTCTCCATCAATTAGTACTATCACAAAGATCCTTGGGGAATGAGCTGGTCAGAGAAGCTCTACCTCCAGCAGGAAGTGGAAAACTATTGGAAGCAGAGGTATAAGTGACGACTGGCTGGGCAGTGAGGAAGAAGAAGCCTTGTGAGTCCAGATGAGAGAGGGGAAAGGCATGGAGAAAACGAATATTTATGGTGCACTGTGCTAGGCTCATATACATACCTTCATGTCATTTAATCCACACAATATCCCTGCTAACTAATTATTATGAGCTCCATTTTACAGATAAGAAGACTGAGTCACAGAGAGATTGCCCAAGGTCATACTGCTAGTAAATAGCACAACCAGGAATTGCATGATGCCAAAGACACCCATGCTACCCTGACTCAAGGAAGAACATGTCATGGGCAGGTGGTAGGGAGAGGTGAGACAGGGATGAGCCCAAGGGAAGGCCTTGGATGCCAGGAGCAAGAGCCCGGACTTCACCAACATAGATTCTAAGAAAACTGCTAGCAGATGAGGTGCTGGTGGACATGGAATGTTAAGAAGAGGGGCCAGGGGTCATAATCTCACCCAGCCACCGCAGCAGCTGCCACCAAGACACCCACCTCTCAGAGAGCCGGGCTTGCAGACCCCTTCATCTGACGGATTCTCCTGAGAGGTAGGCACTGCTGCCTTCTCCATGGCACCAGGCACATTTAGATTCAGAGAGGGATGTGAATTCCATGTGGGCAGGCTCCAATTGTGACCTTGCCAGCTGCTGCTTCCTGTTCTCTCCTGACACAGGATGGGGGACAGCCCCCCCTCCTCCTTGCAGACTGGATGATTACTGAGCACACACCAGCTGCTCAGTGAGCCCAGCCTCCCTCTGCTTGGTGACTTGGACTGCAGCCTTGCCCACCTGACCAGCTCGGAGCCCAGACCAGGCCCTTCCCAGTGGGCAGAGGGCTGAGATTGTGACACAGGGGCCCAGAGAAGGCCGAAGTCTGGCAGGAGGAGGGGAGCAGTGAGAGCCAGAAAAGAATCACTTGGGATTTCAGTAAAGTAGAAGGACGATTTTCCCAACTGGGCCAGGGCTCTGTCTTCTGTCTGCTGGAGGCAGATCACGATGAGGCCCTACAGGATGACTGAGCCACAGGAGGGAAGAAGCCTGGGTCTCCGAGGACCATGTAGAAGACAGCTGACCCCCACCCTCAATACCTACCCTAGGACTAGTGTAAGTGTGAGCAAGAAATGTGCTTCTGCTGCAGGGAGATGTTACCTGCGTGGGCCTGTTTGTTACAGCGGAATGCCTCCTCCGATACGCAGTCTGTGTCATCATGCGGTCATGCAAATAGCACCCAGCTCCTGACTCGAAAAATAAGCCACCCATTTGCTGTCATCTTGGACAGTCGCTTTGCTGAGACCCAATTTTCCCATCTGTGAGGAAAGAGAATCAGTTAGGTGATTTCCAAAAGTCCCTTCTGTTCTGCGATTCTGTTTTCTAAGAGGTGGACAGCAGTATTTGAGAATAAAAACCCAGCCAAATATTAGACAAAATGTCTGACAGCATCCTGACGGATCGGATGCAAAGTGGAAGCTTGCAGGCTGCAAGTGGAGACGGGTCACAGCAGGCTGAGTAATGATGCTTAAGGAGTATTGATTAGGATGGATCAATAACAGCCCAGCAAGGAAGTCTCTAGCGATGTGCCACAGGACTTTTTTATTTTATTATTTCTTAAGATGGAGTCTCATTCTGTCACCAAGGCTGTAGTGCAGTGGCACAATCATGGCTCACTGCTGCCTCAACCTCCTGGGCTCAAATGATCCTCCCACCTCAGCCTCCCAAGTAGCTGAGATGACAGGCACAGGCCAACACACCAGACAAATTTTTACAAATATTTTAGCAGAGATGGGGTCTCGCTGTGTTGCCCAGACTGGTCTCAAACTCCTAGGCTCAAGCGATCCTCCCACTTTGGCCTCCCAAAGTGCTGGGATTACAGGTGTGAGCCACTGCTCCCAGCCCCACAGGGCTCTTTTAAAGTCAACAACTTGAATGAACATAAGGAAAAGAAGTTGAAATGTATACAAAACACAAAACTGAGAGGGCTAATGCACAAGTGGATGAGAGACCCATGGTTCAAAGCTGTCTTCATAAAGTAAGAGATTGGGATGAAGGTGACAAAGGCAAACAGAACCAAAGATGAATGCAAGTCCTGCAGAATTCAAGGGCTGGGGGAGCTTGTCTGGGCAACAGGCCTTAGCAGCAGGCTGTGCAAATGTGACCTGGGCATCTGTGTTGCCCACATGGATTCTTGTGAAGCCAGTACTGGGCCATGGCTACTGAAGCAGTCACACATGGGGTCCAAGGAGGAGAAAGAAGGTATCCATCCTAAATGGTCATCCCTGAGGTCCCCTGTGCAATGGAGGGGACCAGTGATGCTTTAGAACGAAAGTCAGAAATTTTCTGTAAAGATCAAGTAGTAAATGTTTTAAGCTTTGGGCCATACGGGTTCCCTTGTAACTGTTCCACTTGGCTTTTGTAGCTCAAAAGCAGCCACAGACAACAGTAAACAAATGTGTGTGGCTGTGCTCCAATAAAACTTTATTTACAAAAACAAGGGGTGGGCCAGATTTAGCCCTTGGGCTGTAGTTTGTCCTCCCTACTTTGGAAAAAAGAGCAGACATCAATGACTAGGGTGGCCAGGGTTCTGGAGGTGGAGGCCAGTGTGGATGGGTAAAAGAACTGGGTGGGGCTCAGTGGGGAGAGGTAGGCATGCCCCCTCACTGGCCTCGCATGGAGAGCCATGTGCGGGAAAGTGAGAAGGGGGCTTATTTTCATCCATGCCAGGGAAGACCTCATAAAACAACAAAGGAGTGATTCTGCATTATCCGAGGCTAGGGATGGGGGAGCGGGGCCGGGTGATCTTCCACACCTTGGCCTCTGCCCCCTGGAATGGCCGTGTCTTCCCACCCTTCCCTGTCCCAGCACTAGGCTGGGACATTCTGCCTACATAGTGAGGCATGAATAATACTCTGGAGGCACAGCCGCAATCCCTTCAATGATGAGGCTCCAGGAATCAAGGAGACATTTGTAGGGCTGGCTTGATGAGAGACTTCAGCAAGCCCTGCGAGGCTGGGGAGGCCTCTGGCTGCAGATTACCCTCCCCACCATATGGGTGATGGAAACCTGGCTCTTCAGGTGGGAGGCCTGGCCCAGGGCTGGCCTCTCAGAGCCTGGTTTGTGCCTTGGGGTTCCCCCCGGTCCAAATCGTGGCAGGTGGTTGGATGAGTTAATTTCTCTGGTCCTTTCCAGCATAGGCATCCTGGGACCAGGGAGCAGCCACCAATGACTACAGATGAAACACAAGCCTCCCCGGTCACTTTTTGCTGGCCGTTGGAAGGAGGCTGATGAGTGGGAGTGGAACCTCCAGGTTTCCTGGGGCACTGTTCTCGATCCCCTCACCTCAGCTCTGTGAGGTCATGGCCAAGCCTGAAACAGGTCCCAACTCATTCAATCTTGCCATAAACCTATGAAATGAGTGTCAGCCACGAGGCTTTGGTTGCAAATAACAGAAACCCCAACTCAACTGCCATATGGAAGCAGAGAAGCAACTGACTCTTTGCTGGAGGCTTAGGGCAGGACTTCAAGTAGTGAGTTGGTGGCTGTTCAGGTCAAAGGATTCGCAACTCCCACTGACTTAAACAATGTAAAACTGCGTCTATGATCTTAGCAACAACACTCAGTAACATTCAGTATCACCACGGAGGAGGACGCGGCCTCCCTGGTGATAGCTGATTGGACCAGGGGGAAGCCCCAGTCCCAGGGCAGCCAATCAGCAGTCTGGCAAGCAGCCAATGGGATGGCCTGGAGGGGGAGTTCTCCCCAGTCACGATACTAATAATTAAGAGGTCCATGCTGGAGCTCTGTCTTGGAGATTTAAGCCAGAGATTTGGAAGAAATGTGGGGCAATCTGTAGAAGGAGCAGAAGACAAAAATCACACTGAAGGCAGTGAGTGGAGGAGCTTGAGCTGCGGGATACAGAAGCCAGGAGGGAGTGAGGCACAGGCAGAGCCAGTCTGGCGAGGACTCAGCCATCTTTAAAGCCAGGAATGAAAGGTTCTCTGTCCCCAGAAGTGAAGCAGGACTTTCCCAGTCCCCAGTTTGTTCTGGTCTTTAGAAGCTGGTGAGTGGCCAGCCATGGAGGCCATGCCAAGTGACTGGCATGGCTGAGTTGCTATCCTAATCCCATCCATCCCTCGCCTTCACCAAAGAGGCAGCAAGGAGGACAGTGAAGCCTGAAATTCTGAGGAATTTTCTTGCAGGGTTATGGTGTGGCATAAGCCAGGCTTCCTGGGCCCGGTTCTCTCTCTGCAGGGCATCCCTGGGGAATGTGTGAGTGCTAGGAGTGGTACCTAGGTCTCTAGGCCCCCTGGACTTTCCAGCGCCATCCCTAAACTAGGGAGCCTTTCCTGACCCTGAATGAGAGTGCTTTGGTCGGCCAAGGCCAGGGAATCAGCCCTAAAGCAGTGTTTCGGGAGGAATGGGCTGCCAGGCTCGCCCTCTGCCCTGGCCCAAACCAGGACTGTCAGTATGGGGTGAGACAGAAGGAACAGAGAGTGGGGAGGCCCAATGGGGTCCCCAGAGTATGGGCCACCTGTGCCTCTTTTCTGCCTCCCACCCTCACCTGCATTTCACTGGGGGCCCCTGAGTTTCTCAAACAAGGGAGACCATCCAAATACCTTGTAACTGAGGGTGCAGTCGTTGGAGTCCCATCAAACTCCCAAGTCCACCATCTACTGTGAGGCAAGTCACCCAACCTCCCTGAGCCTCCATTTTTTCATCAGTGAAATGGGAGCGATCATAGCGCCTCCTACACAGAGCAGGGGAATTAAATGAGTCCCCACGTGTGAAGCACATGAACCTGTGCCTGGCACGTGGCACATGCGGACTAGCCACCTCCTGTAAGCAGGGGCTCAGGGAAGGGAGCCAGGAAAGAGAGATGTAGAGAGAACAGGAGGCAGACAGAAATGCTAAAAGGAGAAGGAGGGGAGAAGGATATGAAGAGGCCAGAGAGGAAATGGGGCTCCGTGGGGTGCTGACCTTGACCTCTCAGGCCTGGCTCAGGTCTGTCTTTCTTGTTCTTTCTTCCCCCATGTAATCTGTGTCTGGAATGCTGAGAAATTCTGCTTCCACCCCCCAGCAGTTGCCATGGTGATGAAAACCTGGACCCAGTGGAAAGTTCTCTGTGCTCTTGGCAACGAGACTGCAGCACCCTGCCTCCCCCTGCCTGCCTGTGCGTGGGCGGCCAGCTCCGGCTGCTGCCAGAATTTGGGGCCAGCACGGCCTCGCTGCAAGACCCAGCCCTGCCCCCATAGAATCTAGGCTGGGAGCTTCGGCATGTCCGGTGCCAGGGGCCCTCAGAGAATATCTAGCCTGTCCCATTTTACTGATGGGACCGTGGGCCACAGAGGACTGGTGGCTTGTCCAAAGCCGCACAGACCCCCTGGGGTCTCCCTCCTGGGCTCGGCTGTGAGTCGGGTGGGCATGGAGCACCTGGGAACATCGCAGACAGGGCACTAGCCACATGGCAGGCCAGTCTCAGAAAGCAGGCCAGCCGCTGCAGCCAGGAGGATGCAGAAGACAAAGGGACTCCAGGAAGCTGGACACTGCCTTCCTCTTCTCTCCTAGACACAGTGGTGGATGGGTGCGAAGGACTGAATGCTTGTGTCCCTCCACAATTCACATGCAGAAACCCCAGTCCCCAGTGTGATGTTATTTGGGGTACAGCCTTTGGGGGTGATTAGGGCATGAGGGAGGGGCCCTCACAGTGGAATTAGTGCCCTTGTGAGAAGAGACAGGAGGGATAATCCCTCCATCACGTGGAGGTCGCAAGCACCCAGGGAGAGGGCCCCTCGCAGCCCTACCATGCTGGTACTCTGATCTTGCAGACTTTAGAGCTGCGATAAATCCATACTTATTGTCAAAGCTGCCTTGTCCACAGTAATGAGTTACAGCATCCTGAGCTGACTCAGACAGTGAATTTGTTGGGGTGCTGAGTTTGCTCCACTTTCGGCAGCCCCAGCTCTCAGACTAAGTGGAAAGGCACAAGCCAGGCTTTTTTTTCTTTTTCTTTTTTTTTTTTTTTGAGACATAGTCTTGCTCTGTCACCCACGCTGGAGTACAGTAGCGTGATCTCGGCTCACTGCAGCCTCCGCCTCCTGGGTTCAAGCGATTCTCCTGCCTCAGCCTCCTGAGTAGCTGGGACTACAGGCGCGTGCCACCATGCCCAGTTAATTTTTGTATTTTTAGTAGAGGTGGGGTTTCAGCATGTTGGCCAGGATGGTATCGATCTCCCGACCTCATGATCCACCTGCCTCAGCCTCCCAAAGTGCTGGCATTACAGGCGTGAGCCACTGCGCCCAGCCAAGCCAGCCTTTAGCAGCCTCCCTGCCAGGGTCCTGGCGGCCCCTATTTGATTCCCCTCCTCTTTTTCCTCCTCCTCAGCAGGCTGAACGTTGGTCCTGAAGTTTGCTTCCAGCAGAGGCCAACTGCCTCCCTTTAAGGTTGGTAGGTCCTTTACCAGCTCTCTCCCGCCTTTTGCCCACCCAACTCCTTCTGTGTTATTTTTCTTTTATGTACCCCATGTGCTATGGTCTGAATGTTTCATGTTGCCCCAAAGTTTGTATGTTGTCATCTAATCCCCATTGTGGTGGCATTAGGAGGTGGGAGCTTTGGGGTCAGCAGGCCAGACCCTCATGAATGGGATCAGTACCATAAAAGAGGAGCTGAAGAACTCCCTTACCTCTTCCACCATGTGAGGACACAGCAAGAAGACAGTTCTGTGAGCCAGGAAACAGGCCTTCACCAGGCACCAGAGCTGGTATCTCTGGTGCAGACGCCAGCACCTTGATCTTGGACTTTCCAGCCTCCAGAGTTTCTGTTGTTTATAAACCACTTGGTTTATGATATTTTACTATAGTAGGCTGAATGGACTAAGACACCGTGTTTTCAAAACCTCTCTTCTTCTGTCTCTTCTTGAGTGAGGGTCTCACTCTGTTGCCCAGGCTGGAGTGCAGTGGCACGATCATGGCTCACTGCAGCCTCGACCTCCCAGACTCAAGGGATCTTCCAGCCTCCCAAGTAGCTGGGATCACAGGCGCACACACACAACCACAACTGGCTAATTTTTCATATTTTTGTAGAGATGGGATCTTGCCATGTTACCCAGGCTGGTCTTGAATTCCTGGGTTCAAGTAATCCACCTGCCTCGGCCTTCCAAAGTGCTGGGATTATAGGCATGAGCCACCACCCCCGGATGTCTCTTAAGCAAACAGCTTTATTGAGTAACAACACAATGGCCCATTTTTGATCATCAAAGCCCCACAGAACCCAGGCTTTGCCTGCCCCAGAGACACGGGACTCTTCAAGTTCTCATATGGTCATGTGATGGATATGTGGGACAGTTCCATAAGCTGAACACTGTCACTAGTGCAGGGCTTACTGTCCACATCCTTCAGAACCCTGCAGGTAAAGGTTCCCAAGATGACATCAATGGAATTTCCCGCAGGTCCCACAGGCCCACATTGGGATGGGATGTGGGTCGTCCCAGGAGCTCTGGCCATGGATCAGACTGAGGCTGGGCTGGAGCATATCATGCCTACCACAAACTTCCCACGGGACTCAACTGTTCAGACATTTTGGGAGTGTGAAAGGTCCTTGTGATTCTTGCCAATAATCCAGTTATTGGGAAGAAGGGGCCTCCCACTCTGTTTCTGATGATAAAACTTGGACAACAAAACTACTTACTGGGCACCAAGGGCTTTCCCTGGTGCCATCTCAGTGGTCCCAGAAGCTATGGCCCCCAAAATAGAGACTAAACTCATGGGTTCTAATTTTCCATGGAATATTGGAGTTGGGACATTTCCCTGGAGATGTTTTCATTACACAGGAACATGAATTTGATCTAGAGATGGGAAGTGATGGCACAGCCAGGGGATGGCTACAATGTCCAGAGCCAAGTTCCATCTCTGTCACTCCTGAATTATGTAATCACACAGAGGCTGCCAGAGTAGCCCAGGCTTAATCAAAGGGTAGGCACAGATTGTGAGGGCGTTCTTTCCCCCAGACCATCCACCACACATTCATTTCATTCATGAATTCATTTTTCTGTTCAACCAAAATTTAATGTCATTATCTACATGCTGGGGACACAACAGTGAGGGAAACGGACTGGGAGCTTACAGTTGACCGATGGGACCCAACAGGTGGTCACTGCACACTGGAATGTGGGAACATGAAGAAGGAGACCTACCTCAGTTCTGCAGAGTCCGAGAAGACTTTCCCGAGAAGCTGACAACTCAGCTAAGACCTGAAAGATAAGATGGTTTAATGTAAGCCAGAAAAGCAGGTTTAGAGTTCCAGGAAGTGGAGAAGTAAAAGTATGACATGGAAAGGGAGAGGGGAGGGAGAGGAGCCTCTGGGACCACACAATCCCCACTTCCCCCACCAGCTACTTCCCAAAGAAACCACCTCCCTCACCCTGAACAGGGACTAGTGGGGTTCAGGACCATGGAGAGCACCACAGTGCTCTTCCAGGCACCATTTTGGTCTTGCTATACCTGAAGGGCTCCGCTCAGGTTAAAGCCTGAGGAGATGAAGGACAGGGTCTGGGGGTGCGGAAACCACCAGGCTGGGGACCAAGGAGGGAGAGTCCGTGGGCCAGCTGAGTATGGGGAATCAACTGTCAGCTCTCCAACTAGATGAAGGCTGTAGTCACAGACCCAAGGGAGCCTGGTGAGTTACACTTAGGCCTGGGAGCCCAGGATCCCTGCTGGGCACAAGGAAAACAGTGGGATGATGGAGACAAGTGGTTCTCTACGGCCTCTGTTACCCAGGCTGGAGTGCAGTGGTATGCAGTTTCGACCTCCTAGGCTGCAGTGATCCTCCTGCCTCAACTTCCCAAGTATCTGGGACTACGGGCATGCACCACCACGCCTGGCTAGTTTTTGTATTTTTCGTAGAGACGGAGTTTTGCCATGTTGGTCAGACTGGTCTGGAACTCCTGGACTCAAGCGATCCACCCACCTCAGCCTCCCAAAGTGCTGGGATTCAGCAGCCCAGGGAACAGGCCCAGGGGATGAGCTGCTGCAGTGGGGTCTGTGGTAGGTTTCCCTGTCTCCCAACCCTCAGCAAGAAGAGTCTTGATCCAACCCTGTCCAGAGTCCAGCTGAGGCCTCCAGACAGACCCCACTCCAGCCACATGAAGGCCCCTGTCAAAGAAGGGGCAGGTTGGGGGAAAAGCAGAAAAAATGTCCCCCAATCCAAACTCCTGGATCCCTCCATGAGGGAGAGGTTTCCCCTCTTCTCTTCCTGGAAGAGAAGCGCTTATCCCCAGGCCCAAGACCACCAGCAGAATCCATAGCCCTTCCTGGTAGAGTTGGCAGCTCTGAGGTACCACTGCTCCTGTGGCCTGTGGTCCCTCTCCCCTGCCCTCCCCTCCCCTTCTTTCCCTTCCACTGTGCTCCACACCCCACATGTTACTCTCCCAGCTCTGGGCAGCCAGGCCCTCCCCTCTTGCCTCCTGGTCTTCTCTATTCTGCTGGTTCCAACCCATCCCCTGGCTCAGCCCACTGTCCCCCACGTTGCTCCTACTGCACACCCTCTGCCTCCTCATCTTCCCCTCCCCTATCTAGGCTTGGTGGGCTCAGGCACCCCAGGCCCTTCTTAGCAAAGCCGTCTCTCTTAGGTGCAGTGGTCCTACCTCCCAACCCCATCACTGCCCTCCACCCCACATTAACTGTAATTTTGTAAGAAGAATGACTTGTTGGTTTAGTAAATCTCTAGTTATTGTAATAATAATTTAAAAAACACACACAAAGTGTTGGGATTACAGGTGTGAGTCACCATGCCTGGTCCAGACTTCTTTTTCTTTTAGAGATGGGGTCTCACTCTGTCACCCAGGCTGGAGGGCAGTGATGTCATCATAGATAACCACAGCCTCCAGTTCCTGGGCTCAAGCAATCCTTCTGAGTCAGCCTCCTGAGTAGCTGGGACTACAGGCACACACCACCACACCCAGCTAATTAAAACTTTTTTTGTACAGACAGGATCTTGCTATGTTGCCCAGGCTGACCTCAAACTCCTAGCCTCAAGCAATCCTCCTGCCTTGGCTTCCCAGCTAGTTCTCTACTGTTTAAAATCAGAAGCCCTTTGGTAATCTGATGAATGGTAAATAATACATTTAGAAATTTAACATAATAAGGCCAGGCATGTTTGCTCATGCCTGTATTCCCAGCATTTTGGGAGTTCTAGGCAGGCAGATCGCTTGAGCCCAGGAGTTTGAGACTAGCTTAGGCAACATGGCAAAACCCATCTCTACTAAAAATACAAAATTTAGCCAGGCATGGTGGCGCATGCCTGTTGTTCCAGCTACTTGGGAGGCTGAGGCAGGAGGATCACCTAAGCCTCGGGAGGTCAAGGTTTCAGTGAGTGGTGGTTGCACTACACCCCAGCCTGGGCAACAGAGTGAGAAAGAAACTTAACAAGTAAGTAAATGTATGGCGTGGTATGTCAGAAATCGATAAAGGCTGTGGGAGAAAAGGAAAACCTTCTCCCCCTGAAAAACAAGTGACCTCTGGAATTACACCAACAAAGTTGGTTTTAGCCCTCCTGAGCCTTCCATGGATACATCTCAGAACCAGTGCCCCTCCAGGTTATGACCCACTCTATGTGGGAGTGGGGAAGAGGGAAAAAGGGACTGGGCTGAGTCTGCCTGGACCCCCAAGCCAGGTGTAGGGGGACCTCTGCCCCGACCAGTAGCAAGGAGCATCCCCAGGCCCCTGGCTCCTGACTTGCAGCCCCTCCCTCGCCACTGTATTTACCAATTGAGCAACTAGACTGTATCAGTCACAAGATAACTAAAGATGCTGAAGGGGATCAGGATGCTGGAGGTGATATTAGGATGCTGGAGCTGATATTAGGATGCTAGAGGTGGATAGGATGCTGGAGGAGATTAGGATACTGGAGGTGATTAGGATGCATCAGTCAGCAGAAGTAAAGTCAATGCCCCCAGACAGTTCATATCCTAGTGGGTGCAGACAGGTAATAATGAACAAAGTAATTTAAATTATATAGCACGTTAGAAGTGGTTAGTGCTGTGGGAAAAACAGAAAAAGCTTAGCAGGGTAAAGGGATGGGGAGTGTGGGGATGGGCTTGGGTAATGTGTTGGGGGTCAGGGGGCTACAATTTTTTAAATGGAGGTCAGAGTAGGCCTCACTGAGAAAGTGACCCCCGAGCAAAGACTCAAAGGGGCTGAGGGGCTTGGCCATGAAGATGGGGGGAGCAGGGCTTCAGGCAGAGGGGACAGCCAGTGCGAAGGCCAGGAGGAGGGGAATGTGGCTGGCACAGAGGAGGACCCGGCACAGGAGGTGTGGTTGGGAGGAGGTGAGGGGGCAAGGGGGCCGAGCCATGGGGAGCCCTCGTACAGACTGGCTTCTGCTCGGCGTCGTGGCAGGGTTGGAGCAGAGGAAGAACATGATCTGACTTGTGGCAAGAATGGATTGTGGAGGAAAGGGGATTGGTTAGGAGGCTCTAGCAGTTACCCAGATGAGAGGTGACAGTGGCTTGGACCAGGGTGATGGCCAGGGCCATGGAGAGACACGTCAGACTTGGGATAGATTCCTAGGGTAGGGACAGCAGGATGTGTGGATGGATCAGAATGGAAGACAGAGGAGACTGAAGGACGACTTGGAAGTCTTGGTCTGAGCTACTGGAAGCATGGAGTTGCCATTCCCAGAGATGGGGAGACTCCAGAAGGGGCAGTTTGGGGGACAGAATGGGAGTTGGATTTGGATGTGTTCTGTCTGAAGTGCCCACTGGACATCCCAGGGAGACACTGAGGAGGGATTTGGAAACAAGATTCTGAATTTCACAGCCCAGAGTGGCTCAACTGGGACTAGCCCTTAGAAAGCCACCTGAAGCCAAGGCCCGTCAGAGCTGGGACATTCTCCACCCCATTTGTGTCACTGCCTGCATGCATCCAGGGTGGGTCACCACTGTCTTCCCAGGCAGCTGAAAGAAGGATAGATATTGAGTGGAAGGATAGAAGGATAAAGGATGGATGGATGGATGGATGGATGGATGGATGGATGGATGGATGGAAACAATGGGCATTAGACTGGAGGGAAGGAAGGATGGAAAAATGAAAGAAAGGAAGGAAGAAAAGGTGAATAAATAAAATGATAGTTGGATTCTATTAGTCTATTTGTGTGCCTGGACAGCACTGACTGAGGTGTTCTTCCTACACCGAAGGGACTTCCGTACCAGGGGCCTCAGGGCCATAAGGAGAAACGCACAAGGAGAAATGTTGCAGCCTCAGAGAATGAGAAGCAGAGAGGAGATAGGAAGTTCCCAGTGCCTGGCTGGAATCCTCAGTGAGACCAGGGGTCCCCAACACACCCAGAGCTTCCCAACAAATGCCCTCTTTCTCTTAAGCTGGCCCCAGGGGCTTCTGCTACTGCTACCAGAGACCCCTGCCCGGACAAGCCACATACAGACGGAGAAACCATGAGGATTCCAAGAGACAATGCATCAAATGCTTCGCCCAGTGCCAGGCGCAGAGAAAGTGCTAGATGCAACGAGATAATCACCTGGACCCTGCAAGCATCCAGGAGGGCACTGGTGGAGAAGGAGACCCTTGAGTTAAGTCCTAAGAGATGGGCAAGAGTTAACCTAAGAGGAAGAGATGGGGAAAGGAATTTCAAGAACTCCCCTCCAGCCCCCAGGTCTCCAAGCCATCTCGTCTTCATACTGAGCATGTCCAGCTCCTGCCAGCCCCTCTCCCTTAGCCAGTGGTCCTGCCCTTCTTTAAAAGATAGTGCCTGGGGCAGAGTCTTGTGAGGAGACATAGCCCAGCAATAGCCGTAGAGACTGGAGCTGTGTGACGTTGAGCAAGGTACTGAACTCCTCTGTGCTTTGCTTTCCTAGTTTCCAGACGAGGGGTTGGTAACAGGACCTGCTTTGTTGACTTGTGTGAAGATTAAGTGAGCTCATGCCTGGATCATGCCTGGAAAGACTTCAGACATGGTGGGCTCAGGGAATGTGAGCATTGGTGATCACAGCGGGGGCCTGGGTGCAGGACTGGCCTCAGCTTCGGCTCAGCTGAGCAAACCCTGGCAGGTCTGCCCCAGCTCACAAGCCTCGTCCAGTCCATGAGCCCAGGCGGCTCTGCTTTATGGAGAAAGACATGGAGGCAGCTCAGAGTGGCCAAATAACATGTCTCAGACCCCACTGCCAGCCCAGGGCAAACTCAGCCAGAGACCCAGGGTCTCGCTTAGCAGACAAGCAGTGGCCAAGGAATCGAGTGAGGGTGTGGTTGGAACCTAAGTTGCAACCAAAGCAGAGGAGACAGCAGGACTGGGGGACTGGGGAGGAGAGAGGAGGCAAGTTCTGGCCAGAAGAGGGAGAGGAAACAACCACGTCCAGAAGGGCAGTGGAAGCTCCAGCCACAGACACCTGGCTGTCCCTTTGGGCCCCCCACAGTCCCCTCTTGCTTCGGCTTTCAGTTCGAGGCTGCAGCAGAAAAGCCATTTGCTGAGTCACCCAGCAGTGTGGACAACCCGGAGCTTCCTCTGGCTGCCGAGAGTCCCCACTCAGTTCCACTTCCCAGCCTCCAGCTCCAGGGGCCTTGGCGGCTGCTCCTGACTGTCCACCTGCTGACCGCGCATCTCTATGCAGGCCACTGCACCTCTGTATGTCTCAGGCTCCGAAACCGTCCAGCGGGACTTGCTGTCACCAGAATGCAGGTCCCAGGAAGGCAGGGATGCTGGTGACCTGTTTGCTGTGTATCCAGGGCCTACAGTGGAGTCAGGTACATGGTGTTCGGAAAGTGTTTGTCAAGTAAATGAAAGAATGAATGGGCCGGACGCGGTCGCTCACGCCTGTAATCCCAGAACTTTGGGAGGCCGAGGGAGGCAGATCACTTGAGGTCAGGAGTTTGAGACCAGCCTGGCCAATGGTGAAACCCCATCTCTACTAAAAATACAAAAAAAAAAAAAAAAAAAAAAGAAAGAAAGAAAAAAAAATTAGATGTGGTGATGAGCACCTGTAGTCGCAGCCACTTGGAAGGCTGAGGCAGGAGAATCACTTGAACCCAGGAGGTGGAGGTTGCAGTGAGCCAAGATTGCACCATTGCTCTCCAGCCTGGGTGACAGAGCGAGACTCTGTCTCAAAAAAAAAAAAAAGAAAAGAAAAGAAAAAAAAGAATGAATGAATGCCTTGCCTGCCTAGCGTTGGTCAGTACTTGAGACCAAGGGAGCTAACAGGCAGCAAAAGCCAGTGCTACAGGTCTGTGCGCCCACTCTCCCGGGATGCCCCCAGACCCCAGGCTCTCCTCAGCTGAACCTAGACTCACCCTGCCCTCCGACCCTGCTTCTCTTTCATGTTCCCAGCTCCAGCATCATCACCCCTGGCTACCTGCAGGACGCCGCTCGGTACCATCGCCCTCTTCCTGCCCATCACTTGCTCCCCCTGCCGCCCACGCCACTTTCCACTCCGCTCATGTTCCCTCTGAGCTCCAGCACCTTCACCAGAGCAAGTCATCTCCTCTCCTACCTCCCAGGGTGACCTTCCCCCTACCTGCAGTCACATTCCTCAGCCCTGAACATTCCTTCCTCCCCTCCCAGCCAAGGGGGCCTTTCTTCTAGGGCTCCCCTTGTCCTCAGGACAAAGTCCAAATTCCTCACGTGGCCCATGGAGACTGGGCTCCTGCTCTCCTCTCCAGCCCGCTCATCTCCAGGCTCTGTCCTGTTAGCACACAATGCTCTTTATCGCCTCCCTGCTCTCCCATGCCTCTGTGACTTTGCCCATTCCCTTCCTTCAGCCTGGAATGCCTTCCTTATCTGCATGATAAACGTTCACTTCCCACCTCCCCCAAGAGCACCCAGGAAACCCATTATGACCCCCTGAGGGCTGGCGACTCCACTCTAACTTGCATTACTTCTTGGGAACACATCTATTATATTGCATTTCTCAAGTTGTACCTTAAGTATTTGAAGTCTTTCTTCCCTATGAGATGTTTCTAGAATACGCTTATGGTTTATTCATATTGAAAAATTTGGACATGCATATAAATGTAAATACTTAAACATAAGTAGTATCCAGTTCAAGTCGGTACTCATAAATATGTAATCAATGAACATATTGATGGGTAGAAAGGATGGGTGGACCAATGGAAGGAGGAAAGGAAGAATGATTGGCTAGATTGAATGATGGATGGATGGAAGTGAGGAAAAGGAAAGATGGATGGATGGTTGGATGGATATATATGGAAAGAGTATGAATGAAAGAAAGGACAGTTGAATGGGAGGAAAGAAGGATAGATATTGAGTGGAAGGATAGAAGGATAAAGGATGGATGGATGAATGGAGGGAAAGATTGACATTAGAATGGAGGGAAAGAAGGATGGAAAAATGAAAGAAAGGAAGGAAGGGAAAAGGGTGAATAGATAAAAGAATAGTTGGATTCTATTAGTTGGATAGTTGGATTCTATTAATAGTGAGATAAATTAATGGATGAAAGGAAATAAAGGATGAAATGATGGATGGATGTTTGGATGGACTGATGGAAGAATGAAAGGCTGAAAGGAGCAATGTAAGAGGATAGAGAAGGAAGAATGGAAGGATGGGTGAATGAATGGTTGGGTGCCTGGATTCACGGCTGGACATGACAGTTCTCATACCCCTTCAGCTGGTCAGCTCCCTCACAAGGCAGTCTGGAACTTCCAGGTGGTCCCTGAAGCTGGCCCCCATTGCCTGATCTGCTACATTTATCTTGTATATTTTGACCTTAGTCAATAAACAAATAATCTATTTGTGGTTATTAAGGAAAACTAGAATGGTAGAGACCAGTTAGTCGAATAGATTCAAGGTGATTTCAGAGGACATGGGCTCAGCCTGTCGAGGTGGTGTCTAGGTCCTGCGATATCTAATGATCTCAGCTCAGCTAACTCCACCCAGAGCTCTGCATTCTACTTTCCACTTCCCACCTCTCCCTGGAGGCTTGTTCAGAGCAAGGCCTGCCTGTCTGCTAACCTGGGGAGAGATTTTTCATGGAACAAATGAGAAGGGGAAATGACCTCAACCGAGGGTTGTTGCTGGGGAGGCCTGGGCAGGGGCAGCTGCCTTTCCATACCACCTGTGACCCTGGGCACATTCTGGAGCAGGAAGAAGAGGATCTGGCCCAGTGCCAGCACCCAGGCACCCTGCCAGAGCCATGACACAGAAAATGCTGGGCAGCATTGGTCTGGGTGCCCAGGGAACCCTTGGGGGAGGTGAGCAGGTAGGTCAGGGTGCCTTCATTGAACCCAGAACAGGGCCTGGGTGTGGAGGAGTCTGTGACCCCTTGGTCCCTGGTGCCCTCAACTTTTGCCCCATGGTGAAGGTCCAATAGCTGAGCCTCTATGGCGTCCCCAGCCCTCTCCTCTCCTGATAGCACTTTCTGCTTT
This sequence comes from Theropithecus gelada, assembly GCF_003255815.1. NCBI lineage: Eukaryota > Metazoa > Chordata > Mammalia > Primates > Cercopithecidae > Theropithecus > Theropithecus gelada. The sequence goes on from NC_037675.1 coordinate 91,908,765, forward strand.
CTTTCTTATCTATTTATCGGTATCTGTCTATCATATATTTATTTATTTTATTTTATTATTATTTTTTGAAACACAGTCTTGCTCTGCCACCCAGGATGGAGTGCAGTGGTGCGATCTCATCTCACTACAACCTCTGCCTCCCAGGTTCAAGCCATTCTCATGCCTCAGCCTCCTAAGTAGCTGGAACTCCAGGCATGCACCACCACACCTGGCTGATTTTTATGTTTTTAGTAGAGATGGGGTTTCACCACATTGGCCAAGCTAGTCTCGAACTCCTGACTTCAGGTGATCTGCCCACCTCAGCCTCCCAAAGTGCTGGGATTTCAGGTGTGAGCCACTATGCCTGGCCTATTTATTTATTTTAGAGACAGGGTCTTGTTCTGTTACCCAGGCTAGAGTACAATGGCACCATCATGGCTCAGTGCAGTCTCATATTACTGGGCTTAAGCAATCCTCCTATCTCAGCCTCCCAAGTAGTTGGGTCTACAGGCGTGCAGCACCATGCTTGGCTAATTTTTACATTTTTCATAGAAACAGGATCGCACTTCTCAAGCAATTATCCCACCTTGGTCTCCCAAAGCGCTGAGATTACAGGCATGAGCCAACCATTCCCGGCCCCCTGCTCTCTTTCTCAGCTCCTCACCCACCAACTTCACTAATGAAGTTTCCAGAAGATGCTTGCACACCTGTGGTATCCACACACCGCCCTGCATCTCTGCATCCCAGGTGGGTGGCAATGACGCAGGAGATCCGTGCCTGGGATCCCAGCCACTCCCTTCTCCAGTCTCCTTCCACACACAGTCCCCACGCTGGGACACCTGGTGGTTACTTCCCCTGGAACTTCCACCTTCACCCCCTCAGCGAGCCTTCCAGCAGCCCTTGAGGTGGGGGTCAAGGGGAAGGCAGAACGGAGGGATTGAAGGTAAGATTCCAGGCCTTCCGTGTTGGGGTGGTCATTCACGAAAACACACAGCAGTATGTATTTACACAACCAGAGACGTGTCATAGAAATCTTTACGGAGAGCTAGGCATAAAGTCCAATTTTAAAACATGTGTTTGTATAAATTCATCCTTTTATTATTTATTTATTTATTGACACGGGGTCTTGTTCCAGGCTAAAGTTCAATGGCGTGATCATAGCTCACAACAAACTCCAACTCCTGGGTTCAAACAATTTCTTGCCTCAGCCCCCTGAGTAGCTGGGACCACAGGCGCACTCCACCACACTCGGCTAATTTAAAAAAAATTGTTTTGGGCCAGGTGCAGTAACTCATGCCTGTAATCCCAGCACTTTGGAAGGCCGAGGCAGGTGGATCACGAGGTCAGGAGTTTGAGACCGGCCTGACCAACATGGTGAAACCCTGTCTCTACTAAAAATACCAAAATTAGCCGGGCATGGTGGTGCATGCCTATAATCCCAGCTACTCGGGAGGCTGAGGCAGGATAATCACTTGAACCCAGGAAGCAGAGGTTGCAGTGAGCTGAGATTGCACCACTGCACTCCAGCCTGGGTGACAGAGTGAGACTAAATCTCAAAAAAGAAAAAAAAATTTTTTAGACAGAGGATCTGGCTACATTGCCCAGGCTGGTCTCAAGCTCCTGGGCTCAAGTGATCCTCATGCCTAGGTCTCCCAAAACACTGAGATTTACAGGCGTGAGCCACTGTGCCCACTCTAAATTGATATTTGAATTGTACAAATTTATAGCAAATGTGTGAAAGTATTATAATTTGGGATTATTACTGCTCATCTTTAAGAGCTTGTGCTTCTAACAGGCCTCCTTGCCCGTTCCAATCTGCTTTCAGCAGTAGCTGAGTGATTGGAGTGAAACTTAAGGCACACACATTTAGGAGAGGGTCAGAAACTTCCTCTGTAAAGGGCCAGAGGGTAAATATTTTAAACTTTGTGGGTCATTCAGTCTCTACCATAGCAACTCAACTACTCTGCCAGTATAGCACAAAAGCGGCCAAGCACAACAGTAAATGAACGGGTGTGGCTGTGTTCCAATAAAACTTTATTTGCACAAAGAAGTGGTGGGCCAGATTTGGCCTTTGGGCTGTAGTTTGCCACCCCCTGGTTTAGAAAAAGGACACATATAAATGACCACAAAGGTGAGTGTTCAGGAGGTAGTGGCGTGTATATGGACTGGGGAAAGAACTGGGTGGGGTTGGTTCAGTGTGAAGACTCAGAGAGTTAGGCATCCACCCCTAAAACACCAAGGGTTGGGGACGGAGCCATTCAATGGTCCCAGAACCCAACCATAATGCGGGGGATGTAGCAAAGAGGCTCATGTTCATTCACGAGAAGAAAGACCCCATTAGCAATGAAGGGGGAGTCCCATATTCTTGGAGGCATGTAAGCAGAGGCTGGGGGTTAGGGAGAATTGTTCGTTTTTTTTTTTTTTTAATTTATTTTTATTTTGAGTTCCGGGGTACATGTGCAGGATGTGCAGGTTTGTTACATGTTACATAAGTTAACATGTGCCATGGTGGTGGGGGAGAACTGTTCTTATACATCCAGTCCTGCTCTTAGAGTGAGACGTTCTCTGTTTCTGCTCAAAACACTCCACAGTCCCTGCTTTGCTCAAGGCAGAGGCCAAAATCTCCACCAAGGCTGACCACCTGCCCATGCTGGGCCCACTGCCTGGCCGCTCTCGCCTCACACTCTCCTCCCTCTCTCAACTCCAGCCCTGTTGCTTCTGAGCTGTGGCCTGAGCCCCCAACACCCACCCACCTCAGTGCCTCTGCTCAGGCTGATCTCTCTCCTGGAGTCTCATCCCCAGATATCCCCGCAGAGGGGACCAGGGCATGTGGGGAGAGGACCCTCATGTCACTCAGCCCTCTCCCTGCCTGCCCTGGTCCTTGACTGCTTGTCCTCCTTAGTGCTTACCTCCACTTAACGTGCCATTTCATTTATTTATTTGCTCCATGGTCTGGCTTCCCCTCCTAGAATGTCAGTTCCATGAGGCAGGGACTTGTGCCTGTGGGTCACGTCTGGATTCCCAGGGTTTAGTGCCTGGCTCATAGTAAGTCTGCAATAAATATTTACTAATATGGCGGTTTTCTTTTCCAGGGCTGGCCATGATACCTCCCATGCCACTGTACTTCTTACAGCATGGTGCCAATACTCGTCCCTTTGAGAAGTGGGGTCTTTGTTCCCTTCCCTTGAGTTTTGGCAGGCCTATGACTATGTCAGAGGTAAAGTTATGTGACTTCCGAGACTGGATCATGAACGGCAACACGCTTCTGCCCAGTTCCTTAGAATGAAGGAAGGCTGGCACCATGGTGTGAGGAAGCCCAAGCTACACAGAGGCTGCATGTGGATGCTCCAGCCAACTGCCCCAGCCAAGGCTCAACCGCCAGACATGGGCATGAAGACATCTTCAGAGCAACTCTGGCCCCAGCCACCATGATGGCAGGAGAGGCTCCCAGGGAGAACCAGTCAACCCCCAGGACTGTGGGACGTAGTAACAAAATCTTGTTGGGGGTGATGTGTTACCTAAAGAACAATGAACAAAAAATGCTGGTGTGTCACTGGTGCCTCCAGCGTTCCTACCTCACTGTTCTGAGACCTCACTTTTCATATCTTCCCCCTCAGAGTACGCACCCCTGCTTCTGTGCATTTCCCAGGCCCTGCCTTCTTCTGGTGCTCTCTGGAAGCTTCTCCTGGTGGCAGCGGGTATTCTGCTCTCTCCTCTAGCATCTGCTGAGGCTCCTTCTCCTGGGAGTGGACCACTGCAGATGTTCCCAGGCTTTGGGGCGCATGGGGACACCTCTCTTCTTAGGCTGCTTCCCTCCTTAGGGTGGCCAGAGCAGCTTCCCCCTGCACGGAGGCGAAGGCCCCCTCAGTCATGATCCTGATGAAGATTCCTTGCTTGGCAGAACTTTAGGCAGTCTTCTGAATCTTCTGCTACACCCGTCTGTGCACTTCCTTGTAAAACCCAGTTTTAGCACAAGAACCTGCAAAGTCAGTTTAGGCAGAACCCCCATCCTAGATCGCTGATCACCGTTGATACCTGAACGGGTTCCTCGTCCTCCACCATCCCCCGGGCACTGTCCAATCACCCTGCCTGCAGCAAGAATCCTGTTGGGGCGGTTTTGCCAGACGTTTCCTCTCGGTAATTTTCCATCCACTGACAACTGCTCTGCCTCCCCTGCTATAAATCCCCACCTGTCCGGCTGGTCTTTGAAGTTGAGCCAATTCTTCTCTCCCTCAGCAAGACCTGGTGCAGTGGCCCCTGTACCTATCACGATGGTCGTGAGCGAAGTCCTCCTTACCCTGCCTTAACCAGTGTCACTGAATACACCCGTCCTCAACACTGGCTGTCCTACAGACTGTTGCCCACTCTGGGCTCCTGCTGCCACCTCCACCGCCAAGAGGGGGAAATTGAGGCACAGTTTTGTCTTTAACTCCCAGCTACCACCATGCGACCTGGGAAAACTCACCCACCACCAGGACCACTTCAGGCCTCTGAAGGGACACACGAGCCCAGAGAGAGCAGAAAGTCTTTTCTCCCTCCTAGATCCCAGACACTCCTTCTTTCCAAGATGACTGACAGCAGCCACTCCACTCAGCTCTCCCCTGAATCCCACCCCCACGCCCATTCATGATGTGGTGCAGCTGGTCCCAGCATGATGGTGCCCCCAGAGCCCGGCACCGGTATTTTGCTGAAAGTCTGGGCCAATCGGTGTTACCATTCATGACCACCCAGAGGCCTCTGCTTCCTTCCAATGCCCTCTGGCCACAGGTTGAGGCAAGCTCCTGTACTCACATTCTTTTTTTTTTTTTTTTTTGCGATGGAGTCTTGCTCTGTCACACAGCTGGAATATGGTGGTGCAATCTCTGCTCACTGCAACCTCTGCCTCCTGGGTTCAAGCTATTCTCCTGCCTCAGTCTCCTGAGTAGCTGGGATTATAGGTGCCCACCACTACTCCTGGCTAATTTTTGTATTAGAGACAGGGTTTCCATGTTGTCCAGGTTGGCCTTGAATTCCTGACGTCAGCTGAGCCACCCACCTCAGCCTCCCAAAATGCTGGGATTACAGGAGTGAGCCACTGAGCCCGGCCAGCACTCACATCCTTTAGGAGCCATGACAGAGGTGCAGAGAGGCAGGGCGGGGCTGGGGCTCAAAGCCCAGGCTCCAGGGCCAACCCAGGTTTGCCCCCCAGCTTTGTGACCAAGGTCACATCTCTTCACCTCCCTGAGCCTCAGTTTCCTACTCTGAAAGGGGGATAATAGCACCGCTCCTGGGTCTGTTGTGAGGATAGAGGAGGTAACGTGTAGAAGGTGCTTTGCCTGGTGCTTGGCACATAGTAGCACACAATGAACAGTGACTGTCATTATTACATGTGACTCAGCCAGACAGCCAGGCAAGGCACGAGTGGCCCCGTCTTCCCATCTCTGGCGGCTCACCCAGCTCTGACTGCCCCCTCCACCCCGCCTCACCTTTGGTGGCGCACGGCCCAGTTGTTCTCATTAGATGATGCTGCTCTGCTCCCAGTGTGTCACTCATGTGAACCAGCACACACCTCATCCCCACCCCCACCACTGTTCTGCTGGAAGAAAGTCAGGAGCCAGGGCCGCAGAGCCAGCTTCCCCTGTGCCTGCCTTCTTGGGCGTGCAAACCAGAGTGAGCTCTTCCCCTCTGCCTGGGCAGACTCCCACTGACTCCCCCTTCATTCCTGTCCCCTTCTCCCCAAACAAAACAGAAAGGAGGGCCCAGGAAAAGAAGGGCTATCAAAATCCGGTATTTGAATCAGGCTCAAAATGAATCAGGGTTTGGCCCCTGGAAGCAACGTGAACGCCCAGAGGCTTGGGAGGTGCTGCTGTGCCCCTGACTGACTTTGTGGCCTTGGGCACCTCCCTTCACCTCTTTGAGCTCCAGCTTTGTCACCTCGGACACAGGGACAGTAGTACAAGCCCTGGGTCACTGTACCCTCCTGCCTGCTCTGAGCTGAGCCATGCTGCCTCTCTGAGGCCACTTTGATTTGGTCTCTCCTGTTCCTGGGTCCATAATTCCTATCGCTTGCCCTCCCACACCGAAGTCCGACAGGGTTACAGGCATGAGCCATTGTGCCTGGCTAGCACTTTGGGAGGCCAAGGCGGGCAGATCACCTGAGGTCAGGAGTTCAAGACCAGCCTAGTCAACATGGTGAAACCCTGCTCTATTAAAAATACAAAAATTAGCTGGGCGTAGGGGCGAACACCTGTAATTCTAGCTACTTGGGAGGCTGAGGCAGAAAATTGCTTGAACCTGGGAGGTGGAGATTGCAGTAAGCCAAGATTGCACCACTGCACTCCAGCCTGGGTGACAGAGCAAGACTCTGTCGAAAGAAAGAAAGAGAGAGAGAGAGAGAGAGGGAGGGAGGGGGGGAGGGAAAGAAAAGAAAGAAGAAAGAGAAAGAAAGAAAGAAGGAAGGAAAGGAAGGAATGAAGGACGGAAGGAAGGAGAAAGGAAGAAAGAAGAGAATGAGGAAGGAAGGAAGGAAGGAAGGGAGGGAGGGAGGGAGGGAGGGAGGGAGGGAAGAATCTTAGGCCCCACCCAGACATACAGAACTGCAATCTGCATTTTAACAAATTCTTCAGGTAATATCATTTATCATCACATTAAAGTNGGAAAGAAGGAAGGAAGGAAGGAAGGAAGGAAGGAAGGAAAGAAGAAGGAAGGAAGGAAGGAAGGAAGGAAGGAAGGAAGGAAGGAAGGAAGGAAGGAAGGAAGGAGAAATCCAGGGTGATGTATGTTCAGGTCAGTGTGCCCTTCACCTTTGGGCACCTTGATGGCTGGACCTTCCACTGTGTCCCCTGCGAGCACCTGTGCCCAGCACAGAGACATACACAGAGAACCTCACCTGGGTCAGATTAGCAGAGGCTGATGGATTTGTGACGTCACATCCGCAGCAGGGCTGAGTGCCCAGGAGAAAAATGTCTTAACAGCACGTTGGGGTGAGTTGCCAGGTCAGGCAGGGATCAGGGAAGGCCAAGGAGGAAGGCTCTGAGCCACCTAGCCTTCAGAGAACTCCCAGACAGTGGCCCAGGGACCAGTCCAGCCCAGACCACCTTAGGCAGTGACCTCTTTCCCAGGATCCAGGTACCCTAGAGGCACCTCAGCGGAAGAACTCTCTGAGGTCTGCAGGCTTGAGCTGTTTTGCTTCCTCCAAGACAGTTTCATCTTGTAATAGTTGCCATTCTCATTGTCATCATCCCATTAGAGTATATTTGTTTTATTTGAGAAATGTATGTAATGATTATTTCTGGCACTACGCTAAGTGCTTAAAAAGTATGAATTCACTAACTGCCGAAACCCCATAAGGTGTACTATTTATGAACCCTGAGGCCCAGAGAGGTTGGGTAACGTGCTTGATGTCACGAGGCTGATGGATGGTCACGTGGGGCTCTCGGCTTCCTTCTGAGAGGCAGCTGCCGGGCACGGGGCATACGGTTGTTCCAGGCCCATCTGCAGACACAGCATCGTCTCCTACATTTCCCCCATGCTCCCTGGGGCCTTGCAAGTTCCAGATTCTTCATCTGTAAATGGGGACAATAAGGCCAGCTCTGGGGGCCCAGGGCTGGGTCTGGGGGAGGGTTCAGCCCCACAGGGCCCTGCGCCCTCCTTGCTGTTCACTATCTGTCTGAGGCTCACTCAGAAGCTCTCTGGCACGATTTGATTCTGCCGGAAAAACGTGCTGAGGGGTAAGTGCAGGGTCCGGTGGGAGCCCCAGACTGCAGGGTGAGCTTCTCCTGGGGGCAAGCCCAGTGGCACCAACCCAGGTGAGGGGGCCTGTGTGCTCTTGCGTGCCCCTGACCTTCCCCTGCCGGGCTGGGAGCCAGAGCTGGCTTGTTTACAGAACACTGGGCCAGGATCGCAGCCACCCCAGGCCGAACCCTGAGCTGTAGGTTATTTGCCAGGACAAGGTGGCCCTGGGGCAAGGAGGCCTCCCCAGGATGGGCTGCCCCCACCGTGGAGGAAATCCACACAGCAGCTCGGTTCCCCAAAGGATTCCCTGCCTGGAGTCCAGGCCACACCAAAGTACACAGAACTTTGTGTGCGGCTGGAGGAGAGGGCGGGACTCCAGCAGGAAAAGCTCCCTGCCTGGCGGACGCCCCCAGGCACCTGCCCAGGGGTCATGGGGATTCTTGGAGATCAGTTTCCAGTACAGAAAAGCCTCCACCCCAGCCCTCCCGAGCCCTCAGTGTGGGGAGAGGCAGCGCCCCAGCACAGCTCACCCCTCCCTAGGAGGAAGGGAGTCAGAGGGGGTGGGCACTGGCTGAAGGTCACACAGGAGCCCCAGCTGCCAGCTGCCTTGGGTTGGGCCTGCCACAGGAGGCTTCTTGCTCACTGAGGGCCTCAAACATAAGCCTTTGACATTCTCTCCAAAGGAGGTTACAGCCTCAGGCACAACCACGTTGTCTGCAGGGCCAGAGGAAGTTTGTTTTACAGCCACTAGGGAGGGTCCCATCACTGGATGCACCTCCTATGGCCCCTAAACCTGGATGTGTTGGAAATAAATCCTGTATCTATTTGGTATCTACCACTAGGCTATTGCCCCAACGGGGGCTGAAAGTGGTAATTGGTTCATCGTGAGCATTACAAACAATATTGTGATTCTTATAAAGTGATCTCCATGTGTTGGTAAGACATTAAGACCCTTAAAAAATGACCATGGTTCAGGTTGTTTGCCTCCAAGGGCCTGGTTCCAGAAACTTCTGGGTGGAGGTGAGCGGGGCAGCCTACCTCTAATTTCCCCAGGGAATGGCCTGGGGACTTAGCCAAATGCTGACAACCAGCGGGTGAGGGACAGGTGGACGCTTCCCAAATCAGCTCTGTGCAGACAGACCGCAGCTGTCAGGCCTGTGTTGGCCTGACCCTCCTCTGTGACCTTGCGCCCGGGACCCCCTCCAGTGTCAGCGTCCCTATCAGAGCCTCGAGGGCCGAGCCAAGTGACCTTTCTGATGCTCCCCAGCCCTACCACTGGGCTCCAGCTCAGCCCTGGAGAAGCCCCTCCACTACGGGAACTCACCTGGAGCCACCTGGAGCCACCTGGAGCATGAGCAGCCTGAGGAAGGAAAGAAAATGCTCTTTAAGTTGTCATAACAGAGCGGGGCCTCCAGCACCTCCTGTTTACTGAGGCTGAGTAAATACAGCCGGGCCCTTAGCAACAGGCACAAAGGGGCCGTTGTGCTGCCCGCTGCTCGCTCACTCGCTGCTCCCTGGGCTCCTTCCCTGAGCTCAGCCCCAGCTGGGAGCTCTCTGAGAGGCAGGCTGGCCTGGCCCACAGCCCTGGCCTGACGGGGCCGGAACCGGGCGAGTGCAAGGCCTGCTGTGTGCCAGTCTCCAGGCGTGTCGGGGAGCCAGGCCTTTAGAGGTCCCTGTCCTCTGCAGGCAGAAAATTCCACCCCATTCTTCTGACCAGCAAACTAAGGTTTGCAAAGGTAAGCAAAACAAGGGCCTCAGAGACGCCCCTGATTTGAGTTTGTCACTCAGAGATGGAGCAGGTGAGCCTTGGACCAAGAAGCCCCGAGTTGGATGTCAGTCTCGGCCACGGGAGCTTTGGAGTGTTCTGTGTTACGAGTCCCAGTCTCTTCATTTCTGACAAGGGGCTCATGCATCATGCCTGGCTCGCCTGGCTGCGTGCACATCAAATCACATGAGTGTGTGAGGACGTTCATTCTATGAACTCTACAAGCTCCGAGCAAACAGAGGGAGTTATTATTTGGGCCAAGGGGGCAGAACAGACATTAGAGTCAATGATAAATAGGTCGGGCCCCTGTCAAGTGCTAGGAGCTTCCAGAGCCCCCCTTTGAACAATGAAGGTGTCACACCTCCTGGAATCCCAGGTACTGGCAGCCAACTCCATGACAGGCTGGGGAAACGGGGTGAGAAGGGTGCGATCCCTGCCCACAGGGCCTCCCTCTCTAAAACAAAGGGCTAGTTCACGGTGTATGAAGCACTGTAATACATCAATAAACTGAGAAGGCCTCCGTTGAAAAATGAGAAAAAGACGTGGCTAAGTAATTCATAAAAGAATTAAGGCTGCACACAGTGACTCATGCCTATAATTCCAACTATTTGGGAGGCCGAGGTGGGAAGATCACATGAGATCAGGAGTTCAAGACCAGCCTGGGCAACACAATGAGACCACATCTCTACACAGAAAATTATTTTTAAATAAAAATAGAAATAAGTTAGTTGGGCGTGGTAGTGTGTACCTGTAGTCTTGGCTACGCAGGCTGCTGAGGCAGGAGGACCCCTTGAGCCTAAGAGTTCGAGGTTGCAGTGAGCCATGATTGTGCCACTGCACCCCAGCCTGGGTGACAGAGGGAGACTCCATCTCTTAAAAAAAAAAAAAAAAAAAGAATGCTTATCAACACTTAGAAAAAAACCAAAACTAGAAATCAACCTGATGAGTAACAAAAATGAAAATAAAAGCAACATTGAGATTTTCTGCACCCCCCATTAGATTATTGAAAAGATTAGAAACATTTCCCCCAGCATGGGCAAGTTGGTTATGAAGGCTCTGCACCTTACTAACTTTTTTTTTTTTTTTTTTGAGACAGAGTCTCGCTCTGTTGCCCAGGCCGGAGTGCAGTGGCGTGATCTCAGCTCACTGGAAGCTCCGCCTCCCAGGTTCATGCCATTTTCCTGCCTCAGCCTCCTGAGTATCTGGGACTACAGGCTTCTGCCACCATGCCTGGCTAATTTTTTGTATTTTTAGTAGAGACGGAATTTCACTGTGGTAGCCAGGATGGTCTTGATCTCCTGATCTCGTGATCTGCCCACCTTGGCCTCCCAAAGTGCTGGGATTACAGGCCTGAGCCACTGCGCCCAGCCACCCCTTACTAACTTTTGACCTCTAGCATAAACTCCATGCCTCACTTTACCTGTCTGTAAAATGGGCACTAACAGAACCTGCCTTGCAGGCTTGTTGGGAGGAGTAAATGAGTTACTGCGTATAAAGTGCTTCCAGGGATGCCAAGCATGTAAATGGTGCTGAATGCACTGTAGTTATTACTTTTATGATTACCATTGGTTCAAAGTATACATTGGACAATCTTGTCTTGTTTATTAAAATAAAAAGTTGGAAATCATCTAAATGTCCATTAACTGGGAACTGAAGAATTCGATGACAATCTGTAGATCCCGATCCCATGGAATACGTTCCTGCGACAGGGTCAGCGAGCGCACGGGTGTTTGTATTGACACGGAAGGTTCTCCATGTCACACTGATGGATGAACGAGCAGCCGCCGCAAAGAGATCCCGCTTCTGTGGAGTTGGAAACGTGGATTTATTGGTGTGTATTTGCACTGAGACACGGGCAGGGATGTTCTCCAGCTGTTAGCGGCGGCTTTCTAGGAGTGAAGCATTTTAAGGCTTTTGTTTTCTTCTCTATACTTTTCTGTGTTTTTAAAAAGTACAAGAAGGTTTTGTTTTGGTTAAAAAAAAAAGTTTACTAAAGCCATTTTCTTTTGTTTGAATTTCAAATGCAGTAAGTGCTGAACGGAAGCACTGGGGCATGAGTGACCAAACAGGGGACAGTGAAATTTGGGCTTGTCAGTGGGGACGAGGTCGGGGAGGCAGACTCAGTGTTGATGGGGTGGGAGGTGGGCTCCGTGGCAGGAGGGCAGGGACTTGGAAGAGTCTAGGGCTTTGAGAGGGACAAGGGGTGCAGTTAGAAAAGCAAGTTAGCCGGGCACAGTGGCTCACACCTGGAATCCCAGCACTTGGGAGGCTGAGGCGGGCAGATCACAAGGTCAGGAGTTCAAGACCAGCCTGGCCAATATGGTGAAACCCCATCTCTACCAAAAACACAAAAATTAGCTGGGTGTGGTGGCACACGCCTGTAATCCCAGCTACTCAGGAGGCTGAGGCAGGAGAATTACTTGAACTCAGGAGGTGGAGGTTGCAGTGAGCCAAGATTGCGCCACTGCACTCCAGCCTGGGCGACAGAGTGAGACTCTGTCTCAAAAAAAAAAAAAAAGAAAAGAAAAAGAAAAAAGCAAGTTGAAGCAAAGTCACGTCATTGGAAGGGCAGATGGAGGTTTTATCTGGAAGGTGCAGGGAAGTTCAAAAAAGTAAGGTAAGGTGTGGACTCTGATCTGGCCTCTGCCCTATTTGGTTGTTCTTATCTGGGCCTCAGTGCTCCGGGCAGGAAAGTCTTGGAGCGGGGACAGAGGCGGGAGCCTCATGTCCATTTTCAGAGACAGGCCAGAGGAGGCAGCTGGATGCTTGAGTATGAAGAAAGCCCCCTGTTTAGGGCTTGCATCTCTCCAAGTCCAGTAGGGCCCCGGCCACCCTGAGAGGAGAGCCGCTCCCCGTGTGTGTGCTGGGACTTGAAGAGCCTAAGAAAAGGTCTGGACCCTCCCATGGCCCACAGGCTCTCACTACCCTAGAGCCAAAGACCACGGGCCACTCTCTAGGGCCACGGGAGAGCGGCCTGATGAGTAAGCGCAGGTACCTGACCAGGCAGCATCGCGCCATGAGAGGGGATCGCATGTGCCAGTCTGCAGCTGCTCCTTGCTCTTCCCCAGGCCCCGGGACCACGGAGTTAGCTGACCAGGCAGAAGTTGGCTCCCCGGCAGCCCGCGGGTGGTCCCGAGATACCCTGTTAATATTTGGGGGCTGCATAGGTCCACGTGGTGGGGAGCTGTCCTGTGTATGGTGGGATTTTTAGCAGTGCCCGGCTTCTACCCACTAGATGCCAGTAGTATCCCTTGGCAATTGTGACATTGACAAATGGTCCCTGGGAGACACAATTGCCCCCATTTGAGAACTTTGGCTCCATGGTGACCTGCATGGCCATCAGCCCCTCTCCAGGGCTGAACACTCCTCAGGGGCAGGGTCCTCATGTCCCCAGCACCCGCACAGGCTCAGCACACAGCAGGTGTGAACACCTGGGCAGAACCCGCACAGGCTCAGCACACAGCAGGTGTGAACACCTGGGCAGCACCCGCGCAGGCTCAGCACACAGCAGGTGTGAACACCTGGGCAGCACCCGCGCAGGCTCAGCACGCAGCAGGTGTGAACACCTGGGCAGCACCCGCGCAGGCTCAGCACGCAGCAGGTGTGAACACCTGGGCAGCACCCACACAGGCTCAGCACACAGCAGGTGTGAACACCTGGGCTCTGGCCCTTCCTCACCAGAACCCCCTCCCTTCTTGCAAGGAGTGCAGCAGCAGCCACAGCGGACACCCAGTCCCTGCCCCTGCCCCCAGCCCACCCAGAGCGGAGATGAGCTGAAAACCCCACTGTGTCTCCCACCTCCCCCAGCTCTGGGCTCCAAGCGGCCAGGATGCAAAGAACTAAATCCTTTGAGTGAAACAATCTTCAGTAACCTTTTCAGACAAACATGTCCTCCCCTCCCACCACTTGCTGGAAGCCAGAGCTGCTGACACAGCCATGTGGGGACCTGTGGGGACTCCCTCTCCTTGAGCCATGGCACACGCACCCCTCACACCCAGCCACTCCCTGCCACCCACTCTCTCAGAGGGAAGGGCCACCCAGATCTATTGCCACACTCTTTTTTTTTCCCTTTGAGACAGGGCCTTCCTCTGTCATCCCGGCTGGAGTGCAGTGGTGTGATCACAGCCTTCCCAAGCCCCATTCTTAACACCCAAAAGCATTTATAAGAAGCTCAGTTCTCAGTGTTTAGGGAGACAGTGGGAGGGAGATCTGTCCAAAGGGTGCTGAGTCCTGCACTGCCCAACAAGTATGAGACTTCTTGGGGCCCGCCCAGCAAGTGTCCTGGGGCCATGTGCTGCCTGGAGGGGCCTCTGCTGCCATCTCTGACTCTGATCTGGAGGGGACTCCATCCCCTCCCTCTGCCAGTGCCTGGGACAGAGACAGCTGCTGTCGGAGATCTGCAGGGCCTAACATAAAGCAAGAAGCCGTGCTCATTAGGCCGGTGGCCAGCACTGCAGAGCGCGCAGAAGGAAATAAACTTCCACTAGAAGCTGCTGGCTGGGCAGGCAGGAAGGGTGCTCCATGGAGCTTGGAGCTTTGGCAGGGTCAGGGACCCCAAACATCGTGTGCACAGTGGCTAGGGCTCCAGCTCAGGAGAGCGCCCCCAGAATGCATGACCCGGATCAAGGCCCACAGGGCACACATGGCGTCAGCAGGACCCTGGAGAGGGGGCTTTCAGATAAAATCCAAACAGGGATGCATCTCCCAAAAAAGACCCATGATTGGTCCTGGACAGCCAAGCCCTGCTCTCAGCACTCAGCCAGGACTGGTCCTCAAGCTGTGTTGACTGAAGAGCAGGCCGGATTAATGTTCACTCTAGAAGGAACCTGACAGCCAGTCCTTCTCAACAAACCATCTTCACATATGCTCCACGAGGCAGTCATTCCCCACAGGAGGGACTCCTGGCTGACTCCGTGTGATGCCCGGGGGAGGTGAGCTGCTGACTTCCTGTTGTCTTGAGTTAGAGAGGACTCCAGGCTACCCCATGACAGCATCATCAGGCACTTGCAGGCAGGTATGTTTTGGCGAGGGCTGGTGAAGGGTAGGACGGCCATGGGCATGCAGCCATCCCATCCAAGTGTCATGGCAGGAAGAAACAAAGGTTGAGAACCACAGCACTAGATGTCTGGGTTGGGAGACACTTGCCATTTGTGACCTGGATTCTGGTGCCTGGGGTGGGCACAACCAGGTTCGCGCCTTGTTCAGGAAGCTATATGCAGCAGGCCTGTTGCTGGCTGGGTTTGCTGCTCTTAAGGACGCAGCTGCACTGGAATTTGGGGTCCCCTCATCCCCCTCCAGGAGTTCAAACCCCTGTGCCTTCTGTGTCCTCTGTCCCACACTGCCCCCTGGAGGAGGGATGAAGGATGGTGCTAAAGGGCACAAGAGGTAGACATTTTCATCCACCTTCACCTCCTCTTCCTGGCCAAAAGAACGCTGATTTTATTTGAGGCAGCAGAATGCCCAGCCCCAGGGACAAGTCTTGCTTCATTGTATAAGTCAGTGATGATGGCCCTGTACCCCTGTGCCAGGCCGTTTCTTTCCCAGACTCCTTTGCAGCTAGGGGCCATTGACCCAATTTCAGGCAATGAAGTGTAAGGGAAAGTTTTGGGGGGATGCTTCTGGGAGAGCTTTTGCTTCTTAACAAAAGAGAAGTGTGTGAAAGGAGAGTTCTCTTAGGTCCACCCTCACTTTCTTTCATGCTGGAGTGAAGACGTGGTGGCTGGTGCTGCAGCAGCCATCCTGCACTATGTGGCACCAAGTTAACATGGAGGATGGTGGGCAGAGAGAGGGAAAGAACCTGGGTCCTTGATGACCTCACCAAGCTACCAAACCACCCTGAAACTGCCTATGCCCAGGGTCCTTGTGAAGTAACAATGGTTGTATTTGTGGTTTCGTTGAATTCTGTTACTTGCAGCCAAACACATCAGGGAAGCACTGAGGTGTGAGGTGCTGTGTGAGCATGGGTAAAACACTTAGCACAATGCCCAGCCTATGGTAACTGCCCATAATGGTAGCTGTTATTACTGTCATATGCATCTACGAGTGTGCACAAGTTGCTAACTTGTGTGGGCACATATGGGTGAATATGGAGGTGTGATGTGCAGGTGACCTCAGTTCAAAATGTGATTCAAGTCCTGTCCTGTTACTTGGCCCAGGCACTGGGGCCACTCCCTCGACCTTGCTGAGATGCAGTTTCCTTAACTAAATGGGGAGGCAATGACTTGCATGGGTCTAAGCTGGCAGTTGGCATTGCCAAACTCGCAATCACCCAGAGGTAGGACAAGAATACTTGCTCCACCTGACAGATGGAGAAACTGAGGCTTAGACAGTGTAAGTGAAATGCCCACATTTAGAGCCAAGAAGTGGTGATGCTAAGACTTGAACCATGTGGCCTCACACAGAACCTGTGTCTGCAGAGCTGTGTGTGAGTGTGTATATGTGCAGGAGTGTGTGTGCAGGAGTGTGTGTGCCAGGGTCTGTGTGCAGGGAGTGTGTACATGTGTGCAGGAGTGCATGTGAACATGTGTGCAGGGGTCTGTGTGCAGGATGTGTGCACATGCAAAGTCACTTAGGTCAATGCGTATGAAACCCAAGGCATTCTGGACAAACACTGATGACTCTGTCTAGAGGGAGGGTCTCTCCTTAGCCCTCAGAGGTGCAGTTGGGCCTCCCTCACCCTAATCTTTACTGGCTTTCCCAGACTCCTGGGCTCCGGCAGGACTGCCTCTGTTGCAGTGGCTCTCTCTGGCTCTCCAGGGCCCTGGCGCTCCACAGTGGCTGCCTCCTGCTCCCTTCTCTAAAACAACATCAGCAGCAGTTCCCAAGGGGTGAGCCACCTCCCTCTTGTTTACCACTTGCATGGCCCCCCGCCCTGCAGAGCTAGCTCCAGGCTGCCATCAGCAGGTGTGTTTTCCAGGCCCTGGCCCTTTCCCCTCCTGGCACCTTTGAGGCCCAGCTAGAGGGCAGCTACTCTCAGGAGGGTTTCCTTTTCCCTTGAGACCAGGACCCACCAAGTCGAGGGGTACTTTCCAGGCTTCCCCAGTTGGGTCCAGCCTGGCAGGTGGGGAGGGGACGGTGCTGAGTGAGAGAAGGAAAGTGAAGGGAGTCCGAAGCTCCTAGAGACAGTCCCAAGCTCCTTGCCCCAACCTCACCCCCTTCCTCGTCTGAGCAGATCTTTCAGGCTTCTCTGAAGACAGGGGTCCACTGGGACTTCAAGCTTGGGCCCCGAGGTCATCCAGTCACAGCTAACACACTGAGAAACTCCTGTTCTCGCTTCACCCTAAAGGGCTCCTTTCTCCACCCCGTGCTCCTTGTCCTCACCTTCTCTTCTGCATTTGTGGTGAGAGATGGAGAGGCTCCACACCCCTTCCCCATTTGGAGCCTGAGGCAGCCCCGCCTCCTGGGCCCATCTGTCCCCTCTAGACCCTAAGCCACAAGCTTTACCTCCACGATTTTCTCACAGCAAACCCACTGTCCTTTCCTACTGTCCTCCCCCAGGGAGTCTTTGATCCAGCTTGGGCCTTGAGCCAAAAAATCATTAAAAGAAAGTACAGCCAAGGAGAGGAAAAAATTGCTCTTCTGATGGGACAAAGCCAAACGCTGTCACACGCCAGGGCCATTGGCTGTCACCCAGGAACTTGGGGGAGAACTTGCTGGGAGGTAGGGTGGGGGCCAGGGGCTGAGGCAGAAGGAGACGGTTATAGCAAAGGTCTTGGGGCCCAACAGACCGAGGTGCAGAGACCAGCTTTGTTCTTGCTGAGGCCTCGAGCAAGTGCCCAGCCTCTTGGGAGCCGTGACCTTGCAGGGTTGGGTGCTGTGGAGACCTGGCATGTAGCAGGCCCCAGCTAGAAGGACCTCCTGAGGTCTCTGATGTTTTCCACAGCTCACAAAGGTGTTTGGGAGGGAACAGCACCAGCTGGAGCCTCTTACAGGACAGGAGACCGAGCAGAGGCCCTGGGAGGGGTGATCTGTCTAACGTCACACAGCAACTGCATGCCCTTGGCTCTGCCTGCGTCCCCAGCAGTCCTGGCCTGTAGGAGACATGAAGTCAGAGACTCTGGAGTGTGTGCTCTGAGAAGGTGAGCCTCACCTTCTCAGCCCCCAGCTGGGGAAACTGAGGCCCAGAGTGGGAACTCCCATGGTCATGTGACCCTTGTAAGAGGAACACGGGCAAGAAGGCACAGGCCCTGCTTCTCCCTGCCTCACGTCCCTCTAAAGCAAATAGCTGATGCTCACTGCACCATGCACTTTGTACTTGAGGCTTTCAAGACATGGTCAGATTTGATTTTTACAACAAACTAATAAATGAGGTAGGTGCCTTTATTAACCCTCATTTACAGATGAGTTAGGTGGGGCACAGACAGGACAAGTGACAGACTGAAAGTCACGCTGCAGATACACAGTCGAGCCGGACTTGAAACCCATGGTGCCTGACTCCAGCACCCATGGCTGTGGCTCCAGTGAGGACAGAGAAGCTGACCTAGTCCTCCATTCTCTGCTCACTCCCTGAACGCCTGGGCTGGGGGGAAGGATGTCCAGAGCACCGCCTGCCAGGCTTCTTGTGTAGTGTGCCTGGTGCATGGTGGGTGCCTGGTGCCCGGTGGGTGCCTGCTGAACATGGCACCGTGCTGAGTGAGGCGGGCTCAGCAATCGCACTAGCACAGAGCGCTCGGGCCGAGACCCCTATGGGAGAAACAGAGGCGGGGGGGCCTTCGGCTGGGCGGACACACTCAGGCACTCACAGCAGTGCGTCACCGTGGGCCACGCAAGTCAAGGGCAAACTCTTCACCTCTGCTGTTGCTATGGGAAGAGCGCCAGCTCTGGGTTTCAAGCCCCTCTGCTTGAGTGGAAGGACAAGTGCAGGCGTTTGTGAGGATTCTGGGACCACTCAGGGCAATTTGAAAGGAGCAGAAGAGCGAACAGCACCAGGGGAGACTCTGGTCAGGAAAACCAGCCAGGAGTAGTGGGAGGAGAAGCCACGGGGGCTGCGGTCAGGAGTGGCTTCCTCCAGGCACTGGTCCTGGCCTGGCGTGGTGGTGACCACAGGGGAGACTCCTTCTCATGCCATGGCCTGGGCACCTCCCCTTTCTCCTGGCTGCAGTCCTTCCCTGGCCTCTGGAGTGTGCTCCGAACACCTACCCCATCACCTGTCCCCTGAGATCTCTCTAGGGAGCTGGATGTGCCTGGGGGGAGTGCCTCCTTTGGCCTTCTTTGGCCCCCAGTGCCTTCTTTGGGCCCCACTCAATCCTGTCCCTTTTTGCAGCCACAGCAGTGCTCCACGCCACCCTCTGCCCTCCCCCTACTCTCTGTAAAAAGAGCTGTGGCCAGAGCACTCAAAGAGAGACCCCGCCCCACACAGGCACCACAGCGTGGGAGTGGGGAGCTGGTCCTTTGGCTTCCGGCCCTGAGACTGTGGTGGTTGCCTGGGCAACAGCAGCCCATAGGAGGCAGGCCTGACAACACCACGAGAGGCTGCCCAGCCCCCTCCACCCCTCCCTGCTCCCAGGGAGGTGTGGCACCTGGGTGTGCGCGCGGTGCGTGTCTGTGTGTACACACCTGAGCCTGCAGTCTGGGTGCGGCCGGCCATGGGTTCCGCAGAGCTGGTCACCAATGGCCTCACGGAGCAGAGAAGGGCGGGATGTCCACGGGCTGGGTGCTTATAGCTCCCTCAAAGTTTTTGGGCACGGAGACTCACGCCTGTAATCCCAGCACTTTGGGAAGCTGAGGCGGATGGATCACGAGGTCAGGAGTTTGAGACCGGCCTGACCAACATGGTGAAAGCCCAACTCTACTAAAAATACAGAAATTAGCCAAGTGTGGTGGCACACACCTGTAATCCCAGCTACTCAGGAGGCTGAGGCAGGATAATCACTTGAACCCAGGAGGTGGAGGTTGCAGTGAGCCAAGATTGTGTTACTGCACTCCAGCCTGGGTGACAGAGTAAGACTCTGTCTCAAAAAAAAAAAAAAAAAAAAAAAAGAGAGAGAGAGAGAGAAATGCAAGGTTCTGAGTCATTTCGAAATTATTTGAGTTGCTGGATTTTTCTTTCTTGGACCACAGACTCTCAGAGATAAGAACTGGGCCTTCAGGTTTAGAAGAGCACCAGCCACACAGTAGGTGATCAGAAAATGTGTCCTGACCCCTGCCCACAGGCATGATGGTCCAGGCCTCAGCCACAGGCCACGCGGTGTTTGGGGGCACCACGGCAGTGGGCCAAGGCCTTTGCTTGTGGGTGGACAGGGAGCTGTGCTGGGCCTCCAGAACCCGCCATGCTCCCTAGAAAAAAAGGAGTCCACGTGCAGTGTCTGACCTTTATCTCCCCACAGGGACAGAATGTGTCAGCAGAGGGTGAGCAGTGGAGCCAACCTGAGCTGGTCACTGTTGGCCTTGGGAAGCCAGGCCTTGGGTCTCACCCTGCTGGTCCCAAGGCCTGGGTGGGGCAGGAAGGTGTCAAGAGTTGTCCAGGACACCCGGACGGTTCGCCTGACTTTGCAAGAACAGAGGCTCGGCTGGGAAGCGGGCACCTATCAACCCTCCCTCAGTAGCCTCTTTCCTGTCTCTGCTGGGCCTTGTTGACTGTGATCAATGACTTCTACTTCTCCGTTGAGGAAACTGAGGCACAGAGAATTCATGCAGTGCGCAAGCAGCAGGGCTGAAATTCACCGGGGCTGTGGGCCCAGCCAGGAAGCTACTGGCCACTCCACCATGCACTCCTGGCAGCCTGGCTCTCGGAGAACTGGGAGACGGGGTGGGCCTGGCCAGAGCAAGGGAAGGGTCGCCACAGCTCCGGCCCCACCCAGACAAGCCTCCACTTCCTGAGCTGGCCGCCAGGACAGGCTGGGCTCCCAAAATCCTTCCTAAAAAGGAATCAGGCTGTGGTGGCCCACACTATTTTTAGATAATTGTGTTGAAAAATCCCAAGGCACATGTAGCATCATGCATTTTTTTAATCAGGAAGAAAAAAGAAAGGGACCTCCCCACTCTTCTCCTCACGGCCACGGCCTGCCGGAAACAGGTCATGCCTCTGGAGTGGCCTCGCACCTGTCCATCCCCGGAGGGGCAGTAGCCTGGGCCCTGCAGCTATCCAGCCCTGGGGGTTAGGGCCTCGGGGTTTCTGGCTAGAAGCAGGGCTCACCTTGGTCTCCTCCTAAGCCTGGAGCTCTCAGGGGGTGCAAGGCACATGGGGATCCCCCACATTGCAAGTGGGGAGACTGAGGCCAGGCTGTCCTCATCTCCATTTCCAGGCCTTTTTTTAAAAAAAAAACACAGAAAAAAACAAAAACAAACAAAACAAAACAAAAAAAACCCCAGCTTTATGAAGATGTGATTGGCATGTAGTAAAGTGCGAGCATTTAAAGTATACAGTTCAATATGTTTTGACATTTGTATCTATCCATGAAGCCATGGCCACAATTAAGATAGGGATCACATCCATCACCCTCAAAATGTCCTTATCACCTTTGAAACTCCTCCTCCTGGCCCCCCTCCACCCCCAAGGCTCCTTGTCCCAGGCAATCATGGGTCTGCTTTCCATCACCCTAGATTAGTCCACATTTTCTGGAGTTTTCTATAAATGGAATCACACAGCACTTTCTTTTTTGACTGGCTCCTCCAACTCGTCACCACTCTCTGGAGATTCACCCGTGTTGCTGCAGGCACCAAGCCCCTCGTATGGAATAGATCACAATTCGCTTCTCCTTTGATCTGTTGGTGGACATTTGGATTGTGATCAGTTTTTGGCTATTACAAATAAAGCTGCTGTAAACATTTGCGGAGAACTCTTTGTATTTTATATTTGTACATATATTTCCTTTTCTCTGGGGTACATACTAAGAGAGGAATTTCTGGATAATTCTATGTTTAACTTTTTAAGAAACTGCCAAACCGTTTTCCAAAGCGGCTGTACCATTTTACATTCCCACCAGCAACGTATGAGGGTTCCAATTTCCCCACGCCCTCACAAACATTTGTTATTGTCTGTCTTTTTGATTATAGACATTCTAGTGGGTGTGAGGTGGTATCTCTTGGAGTTTTGACTTGCATTTCCCCAGTGAGTAATGACGTTGAACATTTTCTCATGTGTTTGTTGGCTTAGACCTTACTTAAAAAAAAAAAACTATTAAGTTTGGGATAATTTTAGATTCACTGAAAAGTTGCAAAGGTAACACACAGAATTCTCTCAGTTTCCCCTAATATAACCCTTTATGTTACCTGGTACATTTGTGCCAACAAAGGAACTGACATCAGTACATTACTAGTAACCAAACTCCAGACTTTATTTAGATGTCAGCAGCTTATAATACGAATGAATGTGCCTGATATGGTTTGGCTGTGTCCCCACCCAAATCTCATCTTGAATTGTAGTTCCCCTAATCCCCACATGTTGTGGGAGGGACTCGGTGGGAGGTAATTGAATCATGGGGGTGGTTACCCTCATGCTGTTCTCATGATAGTGAGTTCTCATGAGATCTGATGGTTTTATAAGGGTTGTTTTTTCCCCCCCTTTTCACTCGGCACTTCTTCCTGCTGCCATGTGAAGAAGGACATGTTTGCCTCCCCTTCCTCCATGATTGTAAGTTTCCTGAGGCCTCTCCAGCCATGCTGAACTGTGAGTCCATTAAACCTGTTTTCTTTGTAAATTGCCTAGTCTCGGGTATGTCTTTATTAGCTGCATGACGACGTACTAATACAGTGCCTTTCCCATCCAGGACCCTGTACCACCTAATATTTAGTTATGTCTTCATGGGCTTCTTAAACTTTTCTTTTTCCATGCTCTTGGTAGTTTTGAGGGGTATTGGTAGGGTATGGTGTGATCCAACTGTGCTGTTACCTGTTTCTGATGGTGTGATCCAACTGCACTTTGTTACCTGTTTCTGATGGTGTGATCCAACTGCACTTTGTTACCTGATTCTGATGGTGTGATCCAACTGCACTTTGTTACCTGATTCTGATGGTGGGATCTGACTGCACTTTGCATTCATGGGGGCACCGTCTGGCAAGGTGAGTTTGTCAGGGAGAGGCCATAGCCCTCGCTACCGCTAATGATTGGCTACCACACACAGGTTCCAGGCAGAGTCTAGCTACTGGAGCCAACCAGCGTGGCTTCAGCCAGTTAACAGACCACTTCTTGGTATCATGAGGATTAACTGAGTGAGCCCATGGAAAATGCACAAACTAAGCCCTCAATAAATATAGCCCAATGAACTGCCATTCTGCCTATCCTAATTCTATCCTAAGATAGATGATCAGAGATGCTGGGGAAAAATGAGCATGTGAGTGGCTAAGAGTGTGGATTCTGGAGTCAGGCGACCTGGTTCGAGGCTTGCTGTGGTATCACCCAAACTTGGGCAAGTTTCTTCATCTTCTGAAGAGGGCTTCATTTCTCACCTGGACCTGTATCAGTAATAATTGTATCCCTATCATAGGATTGTCATGAGGATTAGATGAGTTAATACATGTCAAATGATTGGTGCATAATAAATGCTCAATAATTGTGAGCTGGCATTAACCATTCCATTGTATGTAGTATGACAATGTGAAACCACTGAAATCATCGACAATAGAGAATGGGTTAAACAGTCTGCAGTGCATCCATGTGAGGGGTGGTTATACTGTCTCTAAGTTATCTAGAAAGAGTTTTAATGACAAGAGAATATTAAGTGAAAAGATCCATACAGTGTTATAGATAATATGATTTCACTTCATTAAATACGTATACTTGGCTGGGTGCGGTGGCTCATGCCTGTAAATCCCAGCACTTTGGGAGGCCGAGACGGGTGGATCATGAAGTCAGGAGATCAAGACCATCCTGGCTAACATGGTGAAACTCCATCTCTACTAAAAATGCAAAAAATTAGCTGGGCATGGTGGTGGGCACCTATAATCCTAGCTGGTGGGGAGGCTGGGGCAGGAGAATCACTTGAACTCAGGAGGCAGAGGTTGCAGTGAGTTGAGATCATGCCACTGCACCACAGCCTGGGGACAGAGTGAGACTCTGTCTAAAAAAGAAGAAAAAAAAATCTATATGCATGGGAAAATGTTGGAAAGCAATAGGCCAAAATGCTGAGAAGATGAGCACTAAATAGTGGAATTGAATGATCTTAGTCTTCGTATTTCTGAAATTGTCCCCATGGTGAGTATGGTAAGTGAAACGATGGTCCCCAAAGATGTCTGCATCCTAATCTCTGGAACCTGTGAAGACGGTCACTTACCTGCAAAAGGGGCTTTGCAGATGCAGTTTGATGAGGGATCTTCAGACGGGGAGAGTGTCTTGGATTATCCAGGTGAGACCAATGTAGTCAGGAGGCTCTTACAAGTGAAAGAGGGAGACAGGAGGGTCAGAGGCAGAGAAGGAGGTGTCACAGAGATCGCTCTGTGGCGAGGTCGGGGTGAGGCCACTGCTGGCTGTCAATATGACCATGAGCCAAGCACACCCCCGAGAAACTGGAAAGGGCAAGGCTTGACGTCTTTCCTAGTGCTTCCAGAAGGAACAGCCCTGCCGTCACTTTGCCTTTTGCCCCACAAGACCCGTTTTAGACCTCTGACTCCCAGAACGACATGGAAGACAGGAAATGCACGTTGTTTTATCGGGGGCAGTGTCTACTGCTCGGGTGATGGGTGCACCAGAATCTCACAAATCACCACTAAAGAACTTACTCATGTAACCAAACACTGTGTTCCCCAATAACCTATGAAAGTAAAAAAATTAAAATTCTATAGAATTTGAAGAACGAAATGTAAATCTGCATAAATCTGTTAATACAGGATATAAAATGATATAATTTTAATATTAATAGCTGAAAATAGAGTTTTATATTCAATTGAAGTTGTTATGAGATTAAAATATATTGTTATGACTTAAAAAAGAAAGAAAGAAATGTGTGTTGTTCTAAGCCACTACATTTGTGGCAATTTGTTACATCAGCAACAGGCAGCTGATACAGTGGGTGTAGGTTTTATGATCACAAAGAAAATTAAAAAGCTGCTTGCCTAAAAAAAAAAAAAAAAAAAAAAGACAGCTAAGCGCAGTGGCTCACGCCTGTAATCCCAGCACTTTGGGAGGCTGAGGCAGGCAGATCACCTGAAGTCAGGAGTTTGAGACCAGCCTGACCAACATGGTGAAACCTTGTCTCTACTAAAAAAAAAAAAAAAAAAAAAAAAAAAAAAAAAA